>NW_003315760.1:0-35814 GCF_000151355.1 Fusarium vanettenii 77-13-4 | reverse complement strand
AGATAAAAATAATAATAATAATAAATAATTATATAAATTATATAATAATTCTATAACCTTAAGAAAGACCTTAAGAAACCTAAGAATTATAACCTAGAAGAGGAATAACTTAAGAATATATTATAAAAGTATTAAATTTATAAGTAATTCTTCGCGGAAGAACTTAAAATAGGTCTATTAAAATATATATCTTATAACCTTAAGATTAAGTTTATTAATAAAAAATAACCTAGCTTTAATAAACTTTATTTACTTAATAAAATATAACTTCTAATATTAAAGGAATATATTAAAGATATAATATAAAAAAGATATATTAAGGAAAATAAGTTATTTATTAGATATTTTATTATATTTATTCTAAAAAAAAATAATAAGCTCTAATTTTATATTAATTTCTAAATACTTAATATTATTATAATTAAGGATTATATGGTTAATAAGTGAGTAGGTTAGATAAGTGAGTAAGTCAAAAATCTTAACCTTAAAATTATAAATCGCAATAAAACCATAACTAAGTATCTAATTAATTAAAATTACTCGCTATATTCTTACCTAGATAACTTAGGAACTACCTAATAAGTCCTTATATTATGCCTAGGCTTACTATAGATACTATAACGCCGAATACTTAGTCGCGCCGACCGGCCTTAACTACCACTCCGCGACGATTCGGCCACTACCTATATATTAATATCCACTTGATTAATTATCTGCCTCCCTTCCTTTATTATTATTACCCCTCTTTTCTATAGTTTAGTCCTTTTTGCCCTCCGGCGCCGGCTTAATATCTCATTTACTTCCCGAAGGTTTTAGACCTTACTCCTTAATAAAATAACCTTATATATAACTACCTTTATTACTTTAGTATTAGACTTTAAAGCTTTAATAATCGACTCTAGGGAGCTACTTTTATGCCTTCTAATTCGCCTTTCGAGGTATTTAAATTAAGATTAGGCCTTAAGTAATATCTTTAGGGTCTTTAAAGTCTAAGGGGTCGAGGGTTCAGTAACCTCCTCGGGAGGCATTAGAGTCTATAGCTATATATCAAGCTTCGAGATTATATTTTCCGGGTCAAAGGGAATAAGCCCAGCGCCTTTAAACCCTCCCCGGATATTACTTTTAATAAAAATAGCTTTAAAAGTAACATAAAATATAAAAAAGAACTTAATCTTTAAAATATAGGTTATAGAGTATCTAATTAGATACTCTATTTATCAATTATATACCTTTTTAAGCACTAAAAAGCACCTAATATTAAGAGGCTAAAGTAAGTAAGATATATAAGCTAATATATAAAGAGTAATAATCTTATTCTCCTCATAATATCTCTCGAAATCAGCGGAGTAATAGCTTTTATAACTATCGAGGATTAAAAGACAATAAGGACTAATTAATCGGTTAATTATAGACCGATTAAAGTATTTTAGCTACTCGAGACCTAGCTCATTATTTATTTATCTATTTTGGCTTATTATAATAACTTAGTCGCCTAGGAGGTCATATTCTTAGTACTAATTCGCAAGGTAATATTAGCCTGCACTAATAATAAACAGCGCGATCAATTAACCTTCCGCGTTAATCGCCTAGATTATAATAATCCATTCTCGATTTCTAGGCTATACTAATTTTAGTCTTCTATGCCTTTCTAAACTAGTAACAACCATTCCGGCCATTATGATACCTATTATAAAGCTAATCTTATTAAAGTTCTAAATATTATCTAACTAGATATTATACTTCGCGATTATATTCTATATGAGCCTAAACTAGTTATAAATAATAATTAAATCTTTATATTTAGCTCTCTAATAGTTATACTTCCGAAATAAATATATCTTTAGCTCTAATTATTATTTAACGAAGTTATAAGCCTAGCGCTTACCGATAGGTAATGCGTCGCGGTTAGCAAGCAGAGAATTAGCTATTTCTTCCATAAAACGCAATCGCAATAGAAATCCTCGCGAATCTAGGTTAAGAATAAATTAGACTATTATTTATTCCTCTAGATTAAATAGTCTCTATGACTTTAGGATAATATCGCGTCGCGATTAAATGCCATAGTAGCGGCGATATAAGGTCTCGAAGGGGACGCAGTATATAATTGCTATACATCGGAGACTTAGGTTTAAGTTATTTTAAAGGGCTTAAAGTGTAAGAAAGATTCTAGCCTTATTTAAAATCTATAACATATTAGGTAGTTATAAAGTATCTAATCAAATAGAAATATAGTAGGTTAAGGGTTTTTTAACTCACTCACTTGTCTAACCTACTCACTTATTAACCACGTTATAAGATAATTTTTATTATTATAGTAATATTTAACTTAGAATTAAAATAAATAAATATTAAGATAGCTTTCTTTTATAGCCTTATAACTAAAGAGATATATATAAAATAACCTAAAGGATTTAATAATAGAAATAAGAGAGTCTATAAGCTCTTAAGAGTATTATATAGATTAAAGTAAGCTCTAAGAGTATAATATAAGACCCTCTTAACCTTCCTTAAGATACTTAGGTTTAAGCCTTTACTCTTAGATATAAGGGTCTTTATAAAAGGTTATATATTTATTGCAGTATATATAAATAATTTATTAATTATTAGACCCTCTAAGGATAAAATTATAGTAATTAAGTAAGCTCTATATAATAAGTTTAAGATAATAAACTTAGGCTTACATAAATATTACCTAGGTATATCCTTAAAGAGAGATAAGATAAATTAATTAATTTTTTTATTATAAATAATATACCTAAAGAAAATACTTTAAGACTTTAAAATTAATTAATATGCCCTTAATATTATATTAATTATTATAAGTAAGTTTAGAAAATTAAACCTTAATTATAAGGTAATTAATAAACTTAAGTAATAATATATAAAGGCGATTAGATCTTTAATATATCTTATACTTAAGACGAGACTTAATATTACTTTTATTATCTCTTTATATAATTAATACCTAGGAAACTTAATTAATAAATATTAGATTATTATTAAATATATCTTTTAATATCTTAAGGGATTATAAAATCTAGAGCTAATATACTAAGGAAAGTTATAATCTCTTCTTAGTTATATTAACTTAGATTAAGCGGGAGACCTAGAGACTTAAAAGTTAATATCTAGATATATATTTAACCTTAGTATAGGCGCTATTAATTAAAGCTTAAAGAAATAAAAAACTATTAGCTTATTTTTATATAAAGTAAAATATATAAGGTAAATAAGAGTAATAAAAGAAATTATTTAATTAAAAAGCCTTTTCTAGGAATTATTAAAGAATATAAGGAAATCTTAGAATTAAAGATAATTATAATCTTTAGAAATAACTAAGAAGTAATTATAATATTAAAGAATCCCTAATTTTATATAAGAATTAAATATATTAATATTTAATATTATTATTATAAGGAGAAAATTAATAATAAAATTATTAACTTCTAGTATATTTTAATAGGTAAATAGGTTACTAATAGGCTAATAAAGGCTTTACCGAAGGATTACTTCTTATTATTTTAGGAAGTATTAGGTCTTAAAGAATAATATTTATAAGAAGGTATAAAGATAAGTATAGATAAGAGACTTATTATAGATAGATAAGAGACCTATAGATCTAAGATTATATTAAAGTATAAGGAAGGTATAAAGATAAATTAAAATAAGAGATCTTTTATAAATAGAAGAAGACCTATAACCTTAAGATTATACTAAGCGTGAGGAATATATAAAGATAGACTAAAGTAAGAGACCTATTATAGATAGGAGACCTATGGACTTAAGATTATACCGGATTTAAGAAGAACCTATAGAGATAGGCATAGGTAGGAGATCTTCTGCGGATAGAAGAAGACCTATGGGTTTAAGATTATGCTAGACTAAGAAGAAAGGTATAAAGATAAATTTAAGAGGGAGATCTTCTGCGGATAAAAGAAGACCTACTATCCTAAGATTATATAAGGCTATTAAGAATTTTTAAGTACCTAGGTTAAGATAGCTCTTTCCCTATAGTTTTTACCTATGAAGGTATTTTTAGGGTTTTAATAAGGCTTAATAGGCGTGTATATTAAGTCTAATAGTAGCTCGAGTGGGAGTATTAAGACCGTATGACTAAGATAGTCCGATCTGCTGGTGATTGGGATGTGGATACTATAAGGAGCTATGCTCCTCTTAGACATATGTAACTTAGACCTTCCAAGAACAACATATCACCTCCCACTCCCGCAATATTGCTTTTATCACAATTTTGTCAACCGTCATGTCAAATTAGACTGCCTAGCCTGTCAAGGGTGTCGGCAGGGGCAGCTGAGAACAAACGCCTCGGAATGGAGCCCTCTTACGGAGGTCAGCGGCAATGAGGAAAAAAAAGGAGAGGAAGCGGCCTAAGGTGCGTAGTCAGACCACCTTCGGATGCTGTATCTGTGATGTTGCGATATGTCAAAGCAAATATTGCTGGGACTTCTATCACCACCTAATTTAGCATGGGAATTTTGTACCTTTTATTTCGCGCATTTTAATTGGCCATACCCCCTCATCGTTACCACAGTGGAGGTCCGCACGCACTCAGGAGATAAGGGTCCGCGGGATGCCACATATCGCCAGAAGCATCTCTTCAAATCTGTTGGCTAGATTTCGGATTGGCCAGCGCGGATCGTATGATGTCGGCCACTGGAAGCTAGCGACCTTCATGTCAGCTTGAGTTTATTATTTCCCATTGGTGTGTAGCAATCTTAGTTGGTGTGCCGAGCGAAGCCACTTACACCAACCGGCAACTCATGACCCAATCCTACACCGTGACAGTTAGGAATGCATGATGACGAGCACGGTGCAGCTCGTAACAGGAAGCGACACCTTCCAACAACTCTCTGACAATTGAAGATTTCTTGCAACTAACTTCCTTATTTCATCCATGCATAAGATGCCTACCCAAAACGGGTTTTGCGTCGAGAACCAACTTGCGCCATTCCGGACGGCCGCTCCGACCAAGACCAGGCAGTCTGTACCGGGAGAACGACGTCGATCGTTGATTGCGCCCAAGATCCTCTTCTCACGCTTTTGCCGCCTCCCCTCGTGATCTTGCCTCCGCTAGCTCCCACTGAAGCTTCCATATCTCGGATTCGTGGTCGGACATGGTCTGCGGTATGAATTTTGTTCAAATCGAATGCGAGGAGGGTACATAGCACGTGTCCCTTGACGGACGTTCAAGTGCTCCAGCTTCGCCTGCTTCTATGAGCAAGACGATAACGACTAAGTGCCTGACCTACTCTGGAAGATCTACCAGGAGTTCTTCTACTAATTAGGTAGCGGGGACGCCCTTCGGCTATATACCGCAGTAGAGGTTCTACCTTTTCGCAGCCAGTAAGGAAGCTATCGCTAATCACTAAGCACGATGGTCTCTTGACGGCTAGACGATCGAATTCTAGATGTTTGGGGGTAAATAGCAAATTGGCATTGAACTAATAACCTGCCTTGTTAAACTTGCCCCAAGGATGGCTAACACACAAGCATACCGAGATCGTAGCGCGAAAACAACCACATCGCAATGACTATCTAACCGCCGGCATTTCGTCCAGTCTTTTGTCGAATCATTTCAGCGATTTTTTTAATCCCTCTGCCCCAGACTCTCAATCTGAACAGGTAATACAACGCAAACACAGCGGCGATATTAAAGGCTATGTAAGCAAAACCGAGCCCCCAGTCCCTCCATCTTTCGTCATAGTACATACCCGAGCGAGCCAAGACCTGGTCGGCATATCGTAGAGGACAATAAGAGCAGTGGGCGGTGGCATCCGGGTTGAGTAGCGTTCCCGGAGCACCTTGCTCAAGATATGGCTGCATGTATGTCCCACAAGTTTCACCGGTCGGGGGCTGGAAGACGGCAAGCTCGGACTGTGAACAAACGATGGGGTCCCCTGAAAGCCCTGAGACAGCGACACCGCCAACAAGATACGTCATCGGCGAGACGCGGTACATGAAAATCCAGAAACCTGGCAGAGCTGTCGGGGTCTGGAACACGCCGGCGAATAAGATCATCATCGAGAACAGGACCGTCGTCACCCGGCCGGCTGTCGTTGCGTCAGGCAAGGGCGCAACCACCATGTGTGCGAAAGTGCCGGCAAGGATGTAGAAATAGACAAAGAACAGTAAAACTAGTCCTTGGTCTTCAGACGACCGAATGCCGAAAACCGTGTAGTTGAAGATTGCAAAGGTCATGACGCCTAGGACGACGTGGTATGGTATCTCAGCGAGGATGTTGGCGAGGATTAAAACTGCCCAAGAGTACATGTTCGAGTGTCGCTCACGGACTTCGTAAAGTGTTCGCTGAGCGACGAATTTTGGCATGATCTATAGTGCCTTGTCAGCCACACGTTACCTTCCTTAGCGTATTACCACTGCTCTCTTACCTGTTGAACCAGACTACTAAACATTGCGCAAACCATAAGGATAGAGAAGATAGCGTTCTGGACGCCCAGGATGGATTGACCGGGCTGGAAGAAGGAGAAGCCAATAAATAATGAGCCTGCAACTCCCAACATGAATTTGCTCGCGATGTACGTTGGTGATCGCCAATATTGCTGGAAGACACGAACACAGACGCTTGGTATCTGTGACAGCAGAGGCACTGAGTAGGCGCCGCGCTGTCTGGCTTGGGCCACATCCCTTCTGTTTTCTTGTCTTCGCGCGGAGGAAGACTTTGTCATACGTTCCAGTTCAGTTGACACTTTCTTGGCCTCTGCGGATCCACCCCAGAGGCAAGGCCAGTCGAGGTTCGTGGTGTCCGTATTGCCTATAACATCCAGCAGATACTCCGCAGGGTTCTCGGCATCCGCGCATCTCCTCGGTCCACGGTCACCGAAGTATCGAAGCACAGTCTCCGAGTTCTCTCCGATGTCCCCAAAGTATGCGACCTTCCCGCCCCGTGCCATCAGCAGCAGTCGATCGAACCGCTGGAACAGCATCGCGCTCGGCTGATGGATGGTGCACAGGATGCCCAGCCCCCCGTCCGCCAACTTCCGGAGTAGAGCCAGGATAGCCTCGGATGACTGACTATCGAGTCCGGAAGTAGGTTCGTCGAGAAACAGGAGCAGGGACGGCTTACCAGCAAGCTCGACTCCAATACTGAGTCGCTTGCGCTGCTCGACGTTGAGCCCTTTGCCTGGCAACCCGACGACGGCATCGGCAAAATCGTCCATGTTAAGAAGATGTATGATTTCCTCCACAAAGGCAAGCTTCTCGCTCTTTGGTACGTTGAGGGGCTGCCTTAACATTGCCGAGAACCGTAGGGCCTCACGTACAGTGGACGTTTCGAGGTGCACATCCTGCTGCTGGACATAACCAACGTCGCTCTTGAACGACGCCGGGAGGGGCTTCCCGTCCACGTAAAACTCGCCTTGTACGACACCAGAAGGTGTTCTCTGGGCTAGCGCGTTCAAAAGCGTCGTTTTCCCCGCCCCCGACACCCCCATCAAGGCGGTTAGAGAGCCCGGTTTCACCCAGCCGCACGCATTATCCAGTAGCCGCCTCGAATTGCCCTTAATCATGACGTCGAGGCTCACCTTCCTCCATGAGAACGTTTCCCGATCTACTTGCATTGATGTCGCTTCGTTCACGTCTACCTCAAGCGGTGCGCTGCTGACCACCAGTGGCCGCTCGGCGTCGACTCTGCCCTTGAGCTTCGAGTCGGTTTGTGCCATGGCAGTGGGGAGGCAGCCACGCAGGAAGACAAGGACATCCGGGCCAGTGGAGGAATTCACATTAAGTTCAGAGGCCAGCAGATATGTGAACAGGAAGAAGAACAAGAACCCGAGAATAATGCCCAGGTTGCGCCATAAGTGGGAGTAGCTATAGTCGTAGCTCGTCTCGAACCAGGCGTCCCCGTTCACGTAAGTCTCCCCGGCCACAGATCCAGGCACCGGGCAAATAAACGTGTCGTCTGTTAGGTTCGGGTAAGGAGGCACCAAATTGGAGCAGGGATAGTTGGTCCCATGTGCTTGGTTAACAAGCAATGCCTCGAAGGCATAAGAGAGTGGGTTGATATACGAGATCCATTTGAACCAGGGATGCATATAAGGGCCAGGGAGGACAAAGCCGGTGTATGTGATCAGTGCAAGAACGAGGAAGCCAGAAATTGCCATGGCCTGGGGGAGGGTCACAGTTGCTGCGGCGATGGTGCGGAACACCATAGACATCGCCAGGGTCGTCACGAAGACGAAAAGGAAGAAAATAAAGAACTGAGAAGCCGTCAACGCAAGCTCGGATAGGAAGTAGAGGATAATGTTGAAGAATATCGCAACTCCGAATTTGACGGGGATATCAACGAGGACGCTAGCAAGCGCATCTGCTGACGGCCGGTAGAAGGCATATGACGCTTGCTTGCTGACGACTGAGCGACCCTTGTATAGGTTGTGGGTGTCTGTGATGGACATCAGGACGTTGAGGAGTACCGAGAAGAAGAGAACGGATCCGTAGGAAAAGAAGGCGTCAGAAGTTTCTGGAGTACCGTAGAAAATTGATCCCACCACAAGCGCAATGATGATCTCTCCAATCAGCGTCGTGAAGGTCGAGGCTTTGTCGTTCCAAAGCTGCTGGGTCGCTCTTCTGGCGCAAAGCGCGGTCTGCATCGGAAACGAGACTGTCTGTGCAGCTCTGTCCAACATCCCCTTCGCCTTGAGCTTATGGCGGATCGACTCGAATTCTCTCTGGGTCGCCTCCCAATTTAAGTAGAAATCTTTTTGATACTGCTCAATCTCTTCTAGAATAGAAGCATACTCTGGCGATCCATGCCAATACTTTTCGAATTCTTCAGGCGTTCTAGGCACGAGATTTTCGTGCCCTTCCTTCGCTATTCTCTGCGCTGGGTTGGTGATTGCAGTCAGGAAGTCTCCCGATGTTTGCCTTGCATGACGTTGCCAGCCCATCCGTTCAAAGTACTCTGAGGCTGACGCAGCACGGCCGAAGTAGATTCCCCGCCCTTCGTACAGCACTAAGATCTTGTCGAACAGATCTACTATGGCTTGGGAAGATTGGTAAATCGCCGCCGCGTTGGCGGATTGGGTTACTGTGTGGAAGTTAGTATCCAGTTTCCTTCTGACTATGTGAAGGGGCAATATATCTCACAGTCAGAGAGGGTGCGCAGCCGACAAACAAAATGTAGGGCGGATTCGGCATCAAGGCCGCGGGTAGAATTATCCCATGCGGATATAGCAGCTTCAGAGAGAGCAGTCTCGGCAATCGAGACTCTCTTCCTTTCGCCGCCTGAGACGCCTCGCACATAATCATTTCCCACAATTGTGTTGCGAGTGTGCGACAGGCCAAATACTGTCAGCATGACTTCCACGACATGCTTGATCCGGTCTTTTCGGGTTATGCGTGGGAGACGAGCCCGTGGCGTGCGCATGGCTGCGGCGAACTCCAACGTCTGTCCGACTGTCAGGTATGGGAGGTGTTCGTCCACTTCCTGATTGTAGATGAGTTCGCCTTTAAAGTGTTTAGCCATGATTCTGTGAGGGATGCCTAAGTTTCCCCGGTTAGCGCTCTGGCGCCCCCAGTTTTCGCCTTTGCCGCACCTGTGTAATGCAGAACCGCTGCTGAGTCAAGCTCCAAACTACGCATTTCACCCGTGATTGTCTTCAGGAAAGTTGTGCAGCCACTTCCGGGACGTCCCAGCACGAGAAGGAGCTCTCCCTTTTGCACGACCCCGTCAAGGCCCTGTAGAATAGTTTTGGTGTGTTTCGGCCGAAACCAAGCCCGGAAATTAAATGGCGAGGTTAGCAGCGTCCAGACAGTGTCTTGCTGCTCGACGGCCGGGCCGCTACCGTGAACGGTCAACCTCCTGAAGGCAAACCCGGAACGCGGCGGCGTTGGAAGACCCAGTTCGTTCCTCAAGTTGACAAGTGTGTGAGACCATCTCTCAAAATCGAAAGATGGACTAGATGGATCTACAGTTTGGTCAAAGATGCCCAGTTTCGACAAGATGGCGTCCCGGGATTTCTCGGGGCCTTGTGTTCGGTGTGTGCCGTCGCTCACTGTATGTTGGAGGCTCTTTATAGGATCTCGGGAAGTCGATGTACAATGGGAGCCCGCCCGGCCAGGCTCACTCATGTTCTCATCTTCGCAATGTGTTGCGGCAGAGGACGAGTTTTTTTGAGACCGATCCATGTTGGCTTAGTTTGTATACTGTACTACCATGAATGGATGAACATCGTCAGTGCAGGTGTGTAGGAGGCGCTTGAGCACCCTGAACAAAATCTGCGCAGAGTTTCCGGTAATCGTGGGGACCAGGGAAAAGTGGTGAATCAATTGGAAGCATTGGCGCGTAAAAAATGGCTGGTGGATCTACGTTGCGAGTAATGAGAATATCATGCCTTTAATGTATTGAGTATTTGACAGTGGAGACTCAAACCAGGCAAACATGTC
This sequence comes from Fusarium vanettenii 77-13-4, assembly GCF_000151355.1. Taxonomy (NCBI): domain Eukaryota; kingdom Fungi; phylum Ascomycota; class Sordariomycetes; order Hypocreales; family Nectriaceae; genus Fusarium; species Fusarium vanettenii. The sequence goes on along the minus strand of NW_003315760.1, from coordinate 25,395 downwards.
TTGAACACACCCCCCAGACTAAGGGGGGGGGGGGGGGTTCAGGTAAGCACCTGGCCATCATATCTGGACCCCCCGTCCGGCATTTGTCCTTCACAAGGAACATGGAGAGCTGTGAGTTCAATTGGCAGCTTTCGCTGGAGCATAACCCCGAGCAGGCCACAGGCCGGGAGCAACACTGTTGGTCGCAAGCTTTTTTAAGAACGTGGCTTAGTATATTCCTTATCACCGTGACTCATGATGATGTGTTCCCTCGTCGCGGTCAGCCCAAACACGGCTCCATAGAACGTGTGTAAAGCTAGAGACGTTAAAGGTAAGATAGAATTCGTTGCATGTTTGACGATTGCCGTAGTCTAGACTCCCTAGTGCCGGCGGATTGGCTGAATGCCGGACACCTCTCTATGACGCCAGGTGTCAAAAGTTATTCACATATCATTGTGGATGTGAGGGCTCGGAGGACATCCCCATCACGGCGTACGGCCCCCATATCGATGCCTCTTTTCCAAGCAACTTTCATTGTCGATCCCCGTAGCGCGAACCTTGCAGCAGCCACATCGTAAGGATGATGCATTATCCGTATATCCAGCAGGCCTTAAAAGAAACCCCGTTAGCGTGAGCCTCAATGCTGCATGCCACGCACTACTTGGTGGTGCGGCTGCGTTGCGGTTGGACCCTTTGGTTTCGGCGGTGCCGTCAGCTCAGACTCAGCTGTCCACTTTCTTAACCACAAAGTCTAATTTCGGACTGCTATCTAGCTCCTCACCTGACGAAGCTTGAATCTCGGTTTCGTAAAGAAACAACTCAAATTGCATTCCCTGGCCTGTCGAAGCCCAAGGTTCCGTAGTATGAAAACCGTGTCGCCTTCTTCGTTACCCTCGCCAAAATGGCGTGCTCAAGCAACCCAGCTTTTTATGAAACACTATGATAAGATGAGTTGTCGTTATAAAGCCCATATTTACATTGTAATATGTCGAAAAAAAACCGACACTTTGAGTATAACTTTGCTAGGGATCCTTTATTCTCCACTTCAATAGCTCAGGTTGTATGTTTTAATACTGGCATTAGGCGTGCACTTACTTATCTGTCAAAAGGGCGGGCTTATCCCTTAAGGGACTAGGCATTTCCAAGGGTGAAAAGGGTAAAATCAATTCGCACGCCGCTGACTCGTCAAGGGATGGTGAGCAAGATGGCCACCTGTTAGTACCTCAGTAGAAACTAGAGATGATCTCGACCGATAGAGTGACGACAAGAATGACAAATAAAACTCTAAAGCGGACGATGTCCAATTGAACGGCCAGTGACAAGGTGTTGTGGTCCAAATGAAAATTAGTATACTGCCCCACCCATCGTGTGCGGTGCCCGAAAGATGCGACCTTTTTCAGTTGACATCAGCTTTCGTTCTCGCGAGGGGCAAAGAACAGGGGCAAGTTACCGTAAGTAACGGCAAGCCGGTTGAAGTCTGTGGCCGGGGTGGTGGTGAACTCGCCCCAGTTACCGATGAGGGGATAACTGGGGGGCTCAGGGATGGGGGCGGTCTCAGCCATGGCGCCCGGGATGAGAAAGATGTGAAGGAATAAGATGAAACTAATGATTTTAGCGAAAAGAAAAGCAGGTGAATGAAGGATGATGCCAGCCGTGAGTGGTCCTGAACGGAAGCAACGGAACGCCACCTCTATAAGCCAATGAAACTGTCGTCTAAGGTACCCCAGGAAGTATAAATGGCCTTTTTGCAAGTCAAAGTCGGCCAGGAGCAAATTGGAGAGGCTTTGATCTAGTTCCTGCCGATCATAAATTGAGAGAGGGCACGGGCAAGACGTAATGCCCGCTGCGATTATTCGCATACCCGAGGCTTTGCACACGCCATGGACAAAACGAGCGACTCAAATTCAACGACGACAAACGGGTCCGATTCCGGGTCCTCAATTTCGTCCACGCTGGGCGTAATTGCTGCGGTCGTAGTGGCCGTAGTGGCCCTAATGGCCCTTAGCCCGTCAGTGTTTTTCCCCCCCCAGTTGCCTCTGCCTCTATAATGACGATCAAGATGCATATTCAAACAGAGAAGACAACACCCAGGAGCACAGGTGGATATTGAGAGTCGAGAAGACGCCCCGAACGGTATAACTGGTCTCCAAACTCTCAACTCCATAAGTCCAGCCCAAAACTATAAATTTCCCCAGGCGTCTAAATCGCAGTCATCCTTGGCTACGCACAAGTCTAACTCGTTAGAAGTCTGGTAGGTTCTTGATTTTGTTTTCTTTTAACTACTAACTATTGAGATTATTTTAGTGCGATATGTCTCGAAATCTTTGGGGACTTAGATACCGTTCGACGATTGAAATGCGAACATGTGTTTCACAGACAGTGCATCGACCCTTGGTTTCAAGCGCGGCATTTCAATTGTCCATTGTGTAAGTTGGTATATGTTGCACGGCCCGAACGGAGTCCGGGAGTTCACCGGGCTGAAGTTAACGAGAGGCGTGACTCTGCGGTTGCAGGTTCCCAGCTCCAATCTGTTAATAGTGTATTTAGGCCTGCTTTTGTACTGGCGCCAGTTTGAATGCAGACCTATTCCATACAAGATACAATTGCATAGCATCTGTATGACTCTCTGAACCGTAGCGCGCTAAATATATCATGATCGAAAAACGCGAGCTTCATATCAACCCACGGCCCTAGATCCCACTAGAACTTTTCCAGCTTTTTGTACCTCTTTGGCTCGTTGAGAAATTGGTCAATTACAGCAACAGCTGGGCCGCTAGCTTGCTCGACAGAGATGTAATTAACAGCTATGCTTCGTAAGGATATGATCTTAGCCCAAGGAACGGATCTCTGCCGCGCAAGTATATATTATCAGACACGCGTGTTCGTATACTAATGGGGACAGATAGTCAGAAGATAGGGGAGGAGTAAGAATAATTGATTTTAGATGATCATCATGTGTGTGACTGATCTGTCGATGTGTTATCTCCTTCTTCTTCGTTCTCCCTCCTCGTCTCTATATCTGAAGAGGCGAGGCCACGAGATCTGCTGATCCTGCAACAGGTCTGTAACGCTGTTCAGGCAATTCATGTATCATCGTGAGACATCTTCCCTTGAGGTGGCTGCCTATGTAACACCATCATGCATGCCACTTCTCCAACAATTACCCGTTGGTTCAAGTGGGGCAAGCCCCAAGGCGAACCAACTAAGCAAGCTTAGTTGGTCACAAAAATCTGGAACAGTCACAGTTGCGGGGGGCACCTAAGCCGCTACGCCACAGGGCAAAAGATTAGGCCATAATCGCTATGGCAGTCAAAAAACACCCCGAACAGGTCCCAGTTAGGGTTAAAAGTTATACATCTTTGGGCTATCTATACTATGAGCCCCTAATATTTTAGAAGCCTACTAATAAACTTGCTATTTTTCTACCCTAGACCCACCTAAACCTAGGTTTAGGTATCTATATGCCCCCTCCCCTCCCTTAACCTCTAAGCCTTTATCTCTCCTCCGCCTTTCTAATTTATTCTCCCTAACCCCTATCTATACTCCTTTAGCTACTTCTTAACTATATCTAATTACTAACTACTAGCCTAGAAGTCTCTTATCTCTATCTTCCTTTCTTTTATTTAATTACTTTCCCTACCCCCTATACCTTAACCTTCCTATTCCCTCCTATTTAATATAATAACCTAAGCCCTTATCTCTTCCTATTTATTATTTTTTACCCTTTTATAATTCTATATCTTATATTAAATAAAATAATAATAAATAATAAATCTTAATAATCCTCTATTAAGTAATATTATATTAATATTATTAATTATTATAAATAATAATTAAAATTAATTACTATTTACCTCTTAAATCTAACCTTAATCCCTAGCCCTCTAAATAGCTAAAAATTACCCCTTCTTACCTTTCCTATAAACCCTATTTATTTACCTCTCCCTCTTTATTTTCTATCCCTAATAATACCTTATTATTACTATTTAAGCCTATTAAGTTATTAAAGCCTCTTTTATTTTCTTTTATCGAGGTTAATTCCCTAAGGAAATAAATAGAGCCTTATTACCTTATTATCGCTAAGCTACCTATCTATCTCCTTTATTCTATTTAATCTTATAGTAATAATAGGCCCCTTAACTATAATTATATCGCCTATTTTTATTACTCTTTTTAGAATAATAGCCTTATATATTAAGCTAAGTAATATTATATCTAGGTCTCTTATAGTATTACTATTATTTAAAAAATAATTAATATTATCTTAGATATTAATTAGAGTATTACCTAAGATTAACCTTAGTATATATTATTATTTAAAAACTAGGCTAACTTTAATAATACTAAAAAACCTAAGCTTATGGCCGGCTAGTATTATATCGAGGCTCTAAAAGACTATATGAAATAGATATATTTTAATTTAAGTAATTTATAGTAGATTTATAAACTTTATAATAAAGGTATATAACCCCTCTTAATTACCCCTAATCTATAAATCTTCTTTACCTAATATATTATTTATATATATATAATAAATAATACTTATCCTTATATATAGATACTCTACTAATTAAGCTTAATATTAAGCTTTATATTAATTATCGCGATTTTACCTTACCTAGTATATATAATTAGATCTAATTATAGCTTATCTCTGCCTTTAATTAGGATCTTACTTTATTTTCTACCGAGAGAAATATTAATAAGAAGGCTATTAAGAAAAAGATATTAGATATCCTATGCCTAATAAATAAAGCTCGCTTTCTTATTAGCTATCTTATTATACTATAGAGAAGTAAGCAATAAAGACCTTATATTACCTATTAGTATTAAACCTCTCTAGGGAAAACTATATTTAATATTTTAAAATAATATTAGATCGCAAGGTATAGATTAAATAATATAAATAACTTACCCTTAATATCTATAATAGACCTATTATTTATTTATTTACTTTTTTTACCTTAGATAATCTTATATTAAGCCTTAATAATATATAGCTAACTTAGGTATATTATTATCCTATATAAGTAATATTAATTTAATATATTCTATTAAATACTTAAAACTTTAAGGGTATTTTTTACCTCTACCTCTAAGTCTATTTAGATTTTAGATTAGATTATATTAGCCTATAATCTTAAAAATAATACCTATAATACTATAGATATATATTAGGTCTTTTATCCTAAGGAGGATAATAATAATAGCGATAATAACTTTACTCTATTAATTCTTTCTATTAATAAACTAAATATAAAGGTAATATAATAAACCGGATTTTTAACCTCGCTTAATAAGAAAGCCTATAATAATCTTTACTATTATTTTTAATAAAACCTTACTCTTTATTTTCTAGATATATAGCCTTTATTGCGGATTAAAAAAGAGGAAAGCGAGGTTATAGTATAGGTCATAGACTATATAATATACTAAATTAATACTTAACCCGCTAATATTATTAGTCTTTATAAGAATAATAAGCCTTTATAATAAGAAGACCTAGTGCCTATAATTAAAAGTCTTAAGGTAATTACTTATAGAGATAATAATTAGTAGGCTTAGCTTAGAGAAGATAATAATATTAATAGCGCTGATAATATTATATCTTAGCTTAACCTATGTTTATAGACCCTAGAAAAGTAGGTCTTTAATTATAGTTATTACTATATAACCAAGTTTAGGGATCCCTTAATAAAATACTATCTCGACTTAATACTAGAAGAATATTATAAGTAATATATAGAATACTTTAATATTAGCGATCTGTAAATAGGCTTATTTTATATTATCTAATATACTATTAGTTTTATATTTTATCTAGTATAAGAGGATTTAATCCCTAAATATATCGGCATAGATAACGCGATTTATTAGCCATAGACTAAGATATATTATAGACTATTAGCTTTAGCTATTATATAAGCTATCTATAATTAGCTAGGAAATATTCCTAACGTAAAAAAGAATCCTATATTAAGAGGCATATATGCCTCGAGTAAACTTAGTACCTATATTAATTATACTATCCTTATATAGGCTTCTAATTAATACCGCAAAGTAATAAAAAATAATAAGTCTAATAAAAGATATCCTTAATTAGGCGAAGTACTCTAAGCGATCTAAGTAATATACTAGGGGTATAAGAGGATCCTAATAAGAATAATATCTACTATTATAATTTCTAAATATAATAATTAGTAATAATAGTAGTAGCATTTATTAGATAAGTATATTAGCTATATCCTAAATAAAGTACTCTGTTAATAATAGGATATTATATTATTAAGCCCCCTATCTTTATAGGGGTTTATTCTAATTAATATAATAAATAGGGCATAGCATAATAATAGGCATATAATAGCTATAGAAGAAGACTTATTACTCTAAATATAATAATAATAGCGGCGGTAGCAATAGCGCTAGCTATTAAGATATCCTTAATAGTAGCTACCTTTATTACTGCTATTCGCTAGATTACCTCTAGCCTAGGAGATAGTACTAAGAAGCCCCCGCCGCTAAGACGAAATATATATAAAGAATACCGCGGATTATAATTATTAGCTACCTCCTTAGAAGTCTTATATTATAACTAAAGTCGGCTATCTATTATAAAAACTATTAAAGGGAAATATTAAGAATAACTAGGTCTATTAATTATTAGTAACTAAGATAATATTACCGAATAGGTAACTAAGCCCTAGCTAATCCTAGATAACTAAGGCGAGATAATAATACTAATATTACTAGGAATAAGCCCTTAGCTTATAGCTATAAAAGAGATTATCTTAGATAGATAGTCTTATAGTAATATCTAGAAGTAAGTATTAATCTTTCTATAGTATAGGCAGGGCGGCAATTAAGAACAACGAGTAAGCCATACCCTATACTAAAAGATATATAATTTAATCCGGCGAATTATTAATAGTCGCATAATAATAAATAAATAATAAGTAATAATAATTATAATAATAATAATAATAAAGCTATATTTTTTAACTAAATATATTATTTTTAACCCGTGAGAAGTTATTAATATAGCTAGGCTAGGCTAAAATCATTACTATTGCGACTACTTATATGCTTCCTATTTTTAGAGTTCTTAGAATTAATAGCTAATTAAATACTAGTAAAGGTTAAAAATATAGGGAAAAAGATATAAATAGGCTAGAAAGAATTAGACTAGGGGTAAAATATCTTTATTATTTTAAACTATAATAAGCTTATAGAGTTTTATAGTACTTATAATAAGTAAGCTACCTTATTTCCCGCGGGTTTTACCTTAACCCTTTATATAAGGGCATTATAAGGGATTTAATATTATTCTATATAATAATTAGAAGAAAATATATAAGATAGCGCTATATATTTTAGGTTTTAATATTAGCTATATACGCGCTTAGATACCTAACCCTAGGTATACCGGCCTAGGTTATTTATAGATATATTTAGGGTAAAGCTAATAGTAGGTATAGTAGCTATTCTCCTTTTAAACCTTACTAAAGACGCAGTGCCTTTAGTAAAAAGCTTTAGTTACGACTATAATAGTATAAGGCAAAGCAATACGTCTCGCGTCTAGCTATACTAGTTTATATAGTAGCTAAATCCTATAAATTAATAAGTAATTTTATAGGTAATAATAATAGAATATTCCTAATAGAAATAAATAATATATATTCCTTAATATTATTATTTCCCCCTTACCCTTTATATTAATTTATATCCTTTTTATTACTAATTAATATCCTCTAAGTATTAAGGTTACCTCTTATTAATTAATATAATTATTATAATAGACGCTAAGAAGCCTATTATATTATATTTAGGGCTTCTAGAAGAGATTAAATTTAATATCTACTCTAATAATTCTAATATTAATAATAGCAAGGACTAAGAAGATACGCGAGAGCTTATATCTCTATTCTCAGCTAATAAATATTATCTCGAGGAGCCTATAAATATCTAAGGGAGTATAATTAATATAAAAGACGCTATAAATTAGTTTTAAAGAGACTAGAGGGTAGATTATCGCGCCGGTAATTCCTAGATATATAGTATAATACTATATTATTTAATGAGCATATAGAAATAATAACTTATTTTAATCCTTTCTCTTCCCTTTCTATACTCCTCTCTGCCTAGAACTTAAGCTAGAATATATTATTAGTTTTTCTAAATTATCTAAGGTATCCTAATTAATATACTATATTAGCTAATAAGCTTATTAATAAAATAAACGATAAAGCCTTTAATAAGATATATATTCTTAACCTCCTTTAGCGCCGAGTTATATTAGACTATAGGAGTAAGAAGATAAAATTAAAGGCAGCGAGCGAGGATAATAATTATTATCTTATATTTTAGCTTAATTTTATTAATATTATTAGTCTATTATATTAGCCGATCTATTAATCTAGCTACTTCTTTAATAATATTATAATATCCTTTTACTATTAGAGTGCCCTATATATTATAAAGTATATATAAAATATTAATTTTAACCTAAGCGGCTATATTTTCTATATTATTTATAAATAGCTAGATAGAATTCCTCAAAAGGTTCTCTATAGAAAATAACCTTTTTTAAACTAATTATTAGCCTACCTTCTATATATATAACTATAGCGCTAATATTAATATAGAAGTTAATAAAGGTATAGCAAACCTTAAAGAAGAGATAGTTATTATGATGAGAGGATATTTCCTAAGGGATAAACCGGTCATATGGGTTTATATTAGCAAAGGAGAATATTATATAACCTTAAAGGGTAATATAATATTACGTCTAATAATATACTTAAGGGTATTAAATATAACTAAGTTATATTAATAGCTAAGGTAGCTACTATATAAGAAAATATAATAAGTATATTTTATATACTTATAGTTAATCTTTAGACTAATATTCTCTAGGTTTAGTCTAAAGTAAGACCGATATTTCTAATATTTAGTCCTTAGACCGATATGGGCGATATTTAGTCCCTTTAATCCCTTACTTAGTTAGAGTATTTCTATTATATTTCCCTGCCTAGCTTATATTATAGCTATAATATAAGGTTCTCCTCTATTAGTCTTATCCTTAAGACTAATTTTAGCGACTAAGTATTATTAATAAGTAACTCTAACTTATAAAAATCTCTTTCTATTAATACGATATTAGGCCAAGTTTCTAAGTATACTTCTTTATAAAAACTTTCTAAAGCGTAGGGCCTCTCTACTTATATCGAGGCTTTTAGTTCTAAAATTATACCTTATATTTATTACTTCCGCTAAGGCTTATCCTATAAGGTAATTTCTAATTATTCTAATTATTATTCTAATTATATTAATATAAAAGTAATATATGGTAAAGCTAATATAGCTTCCTTCTATAGGTATATATTAATACTTATTTATAGCTATTAGCTAATCTTTTATAGTTATAAAGAATATCTAGGAGTATAAGCGCCTAGAAGATAAGGAGGCCTAAGTAAAGGCTACCTTAGAGGAAATAATAGCTAAGCTTACTCATATCTAAAAATAAAAGAGGTTACTTAAAGCGCGTAGTAATAAGGCCTTTAAGCGCGGCCTATATGCCTTAGAGGAGTTAGGCGAGCTCTATAAGGAGTTATCTACTATTATAGAGGTATATTCTTTTAGGGCTATTAATTTAATTAATTAGAATACTATTAGTCTTAATAAGCCTATATTTAGTATTATTAGTAGAAGTTCTTTAGAAGGTATTATATATTAATAAGGTATTCTAGGGGTTCTTATATATTTTCTAAGTTAAGGTAATCTTTCTATTTAATAAAATATATTATTTTACTATTAATTTTATTTATATTAAAGATAGCCTCTATAATATATTCTTCTAATCTATTAACTTCTATATTAGGCTTATTATTTATTTTTACTTAGATAATATTTTATATTAATTTAAGTAATAAAATATAAAAGATTAAATAGAGCTTAACCTTAGGTAATAAATCTAATTTATAGTTATATTTCGAGATTTTCTTTTTAATTTTATATAATCTAATATATTTATAATTAAGTTTTTTATTTTATTATTTTATTTTAATATTTTTTATTGCGAGGTAGATTATATCTCCCTCTGAGAAGGTTAATCCCTTAATCCTTTTCTTATTAATATAATTTATTATTTTATTCCTAATAAATTTAAGTTCTATTCGTATTTCTCTATATAAATTATATAATTAATCGCTAATAAGGATTACTTTAAGGTTAATAATAATATCTTATAATTATCGGTAAGTATCTAATATAAATCCGAAGTTAGTATATACTAGTATAATCTTTATGCTTTTATTTATAGCTATATTATAGGCTAATTAAGTAGCTAATAGCTTCTTAACCTAGTTAGTTTATTTATAGTTAATATAGTATCGAAGGTATTATTCTAATATCTAATTTATATATTCTATTTATCTATTTATCTCCTTATAATATGCGATAAAGAGTTTATAGTTAATCCCTAAATATCCTATTAGGCTCTATTAAAACTTAGATATAAATAATAATCCTCGATTAATAATAATCTTAAGTAATATACTAACGTACTTGATAAGCAAGTGAGCCAGTCAAGCAAGTGTGCCAAAAATCCCTCAACCTACATCCTCTCCATTTGATCAATTAATTCTCAACCACCCAGCATGTCACAGTCTAATTGTGAGGCTAGAATGCTTCTTGCCCTTCGGGCCCTTCAAAATAACCCAAAACTAAGCCTCCGACGCGCCGCAGATACATATGAGGTTAATCGAATGACATTACGTCGCCGATAGCACGGCATTCAATCTCGACGCGATACTATCCAGAAATCACGTCGGCTATCTAATCTAGAGGAAGAGATCATTATTCACTTTATTCTCGACCTAGATTCGCGAGGATTTCCTCCCCGGCTACGTGCTGTTAAAGATATGGCTGATCAACTGCTTGCCGACCGCGACGCGTCACCGGTTGGCACGCGTTGGGCTCATAACTTCGTCAAGCGACACCCAGACCTTAAGACGCGTTTCTTTCGTAAATACGACTATCAGAGAGCCAAATGCGAAGATCCAACCATTATCCGCGATTGGTTTCGGCTTGTGGCGAATACAATCGCGAAGTACGGCATCCGATCAGATGATCTCTATAACTTTGATGAGACTGGCTTTCTTATGGGCATGATTGCAAGCGGAATGGTTGTCACAGGTGCAGAAAGGCGTTCAAAGCCGAAATCAGTGCAGCCTGGAAACCGGGAATGGATTACAGTCATTCAAGCGATTAATGCGGAAGGCCAGGCGATCCAGCCGTTCATCATCGGTGCGGGCCAATATCACCTCGCCAACTGGTACCGAGAAAGCAACCTCCCGGGCGATTGGGCCATTGCGACGACCCAAAATGGCTGGACCGATAATGAGACTGGTCTAGAGTGGCTAAAGCACTTTGACCGGTGTACAGCTAAGCGATCAAATAGTCGCTATCGTCTCTTAATCCTTGATGGCCACGAAAGTCACCACTCCATCGAATTCGAGAGATATTGTGAGGAAAAGAAGATCATCCGGCTTTGTATGCCACCTCATTCCTCTCATCTGCTCCAGCCCCTTGACGTCGGGTGCTTTAGCGTGCTGAAGAAGGCTTATGGTCGAGAAATAGAGCATCTGATCAGATGTTCTATAACCCACGTTTCAAAGACGGAGTTCTTTCCGGCCTTCCACGCCGCACACAAGGCCACTATGACGGAAAGAAATATCAGGGGGGCTTTCAAAGGAGCTGGGCTTGTTCCTCTTGACCCAGAAACTGTGATCTCAAAGCTTGATGTTCAGCTACGGACGCCAACGCCGGTTGAGGAGGCAGCTGAGCCGTCGACCCCTTGGGCTTCAAGGACCCCAAAGACCGTGATTGAGGCCGGATCTCAGTCTGAATACCTCGAAAGGCGGATCAGAAGGCATCAAAGTAGCTCCCCAGAGTCAATTTTAGAGGCTCTACAGTCTCTTGCGAAGGGAACAAAGGCTGTTATGCATCGGGTTGCCTTATTGACCGCTGAGAACAAAGACCTTCGAGAGGCAAATAAGATACTAAGCCGGCGGCGGAGGGCAAAAAGGACTAGACTGCAGAAAAGAGGGGTAATGACGGTAGAAGAAGGAAGGCAAGCAATTGATCAAATGGATGTGGATGCGCAGGTAGTGGCCGAATCGTCGAGGAGTGGTGGTCGAGGAAGGTCGGTCGGACCGGGTGTTCGGCGCTGTGGTGTATGCGGCAAGCCCGGCCATAATGCAAGGACCTGTCAGGTAGTGATTGAGACATCTGGGGAAGGGTATAGTGAGTAGTTTTAATTGATTAAATGGTTTATGGTGTTTTTATTGCGATTTCTATCTAGAGGGGGAGGGGAAAGTGGCACACTTGCTTGACTGGCTCACTTGCTTATCAAGTACGTTACTTTTCTCTTAAATTATTATAATTACGAGCGAGTAAGTCCTTTTAGCTTCTTAAATATACATAAGTACTTAGTAATATCCTTATATTCCTAAGAATAGGTCCCGTTGAGGATCTTAGGTTTACTATTAACTTAGATTATATTGAGATAGAGGTTAATAAATTCCTTAATGTCTCCTTCTACTTATATATCTATTTAATTAGATAGTCCCGCGTATTTTTAAGATAGCCTATCTACTATATGGTTCTTTTTCCCTAGTATATATTTAACTATAAAGTTAAAGAGAAGGAGGTAGCTAATCTATCTTAGGACTAGAGATCTAGGCATATTATCCGCCTTTCTATTGATTTAGTGGACTAATACCTATAAATTAGTCTCTAGGATAAAGGGAATACCATAGATTATACTTCTAAGTCGCCGGAAGGTATATAGGATTGCTTTATATTCTCTCTTTGTCGCATTATACTTAGTTTTAGCTATATTCTATAGTCCTAATTCGAACCGGATTAGCTTTTATTTCCTATCGATTAATTATATTAGGATATATCCCTAGCCTATTAGGCTTATATTAACTATTAGAATTACCTCCCTAGCCTCTTTTAAGTAATTAAGAGTAATTAGGATTAGAGGGGAAGTGATTTTCCTTTTTAAGGTTTCTATAGCTTCTTTCTAATTAGGTCCCTAGATAAACTCCGTATCTTTTTTTAATAAGTCTATTAAAGACTTCGTAATCTAAGTAAACTATTTAATTTATTAGCGATAATATCCTATAATACTAAGGAAAGACCTTACCTCCCCTATATCTAGGTAGACTTCCTACTCTAAGATCTTTATTACCTTTTTCTCCTCTAGGCTTCTCCCATATATACCGCAGAGGTATTTAGTTACTATTATTATCTTCTTATAGAATTAAGACTTTTATCTAGCGATAATGTAGCTAGATAGCTTAATATTTATGAGTACCTTATCTAGATTAATTAAATACTCTAGGACAAAATAGTATATCCCTAGAGTAATTTCTTCTCCTTTGTAATCTATTATAGGACCCCTCACGTAGATATTATTAAGGAATAACTTATATATATCTAGAATTAAGTCCCTTAGAATTTAAAGGATATTCTAAGTAAACTAGGCAATAGAATTAGTAGCCCCTTATAGTAGTATATATATCCTAAGTAGACTAATTAGTATTATAAAGCTTATTAAATCTCTATTAATTTTAGTAAGCTCTATTTAATTATATCCCAAGAAAAAGTCTAATAGTAATAATATCTTATATATAATAAAGTCTACTAAGAACTTATTATAGCTAAGAGGGATAAGGCTATCCCTTATAGTATATTTATTTATTAAAGTAGCCGAATTAATTAATCGAAATTAATTATCTTTCTTCTAAATAAGAAAGAATAGGTTCCTATAGGGGCCATGACCTTCTTTAAGGATTCCTCTCTCTAGCTAGGTTCTTAGGAGTCTAATAATATCCTTCTTATATCCTTTAGGAATAGGTATATTTCTTACTTACTAGGCTTTATATTTAATGACCTTAATGACCTATGGAGGCGCTATAAGTAGGTTAAGCTTCCCGCACTCTAAGAATTCCTACGTAAGTACTGCCTCTCTATTATATATAATCTCGAGAAAGATATCTAATTCTTTAGGTATAAGGGTATCTTTTACTTAATTAATTAGTCCTTAAAGCTTATCTTTCTTAATCTAGGTTCTTTTCTTGATGTTGGAGAATTTTGGTGTAATTTATTCTTAGTATTTTAAATCTTCTTATAATTTTTTTTTTACTTTCTTTTATTTTTTCTCCTTTTACTTTAGGTCTCCCTTTAGGGTAGATCTATTTAATGGAATATTATCGCGTAGGTGGATCTTTACCTTTTTTCTCTTATAGAGGGTATTAATTAGTATCTCCTCTAGCTTTCCCTTTATTATTAAGCCTTAGTCCTTTTAGACTTTGCGTTTCTTCCTTAATTATCTTTTGATTATTTAATTCGTATCTTATAGGGCTATTTTATATTATCTGGCTATTACTAATTTGATGATATTAATTATTTCTTCCCTTAACTCCTAATTTATTTACCGTAGTAAGGATGGGATATTATTTAGTTCTAAATTACTCTCTTAATTAATCTTAGGTTTAGAGAGAAAGTTAATATTTATTTTAGCGGTATATTATTGTCTATTCTATAAGTAGGGGCTTCCTACTTAATAGATCTAGTAGCTAAGGTAATGACTTAGGTATTACCTAATTAGTATCGGAGGAGTATAGTATTATCCTTAGTTAAATAATTAAATAATACCCTTATAGAGCGGATAAAAGGTATGCTAAGAATAAAGGGAATTAAGATCCTAGCTAAAGGCGCGATATATATCTTCTACTATATTTATATATTGCCTAGGTATAGCCAGATAATTATTTAGCCTAGTATTATAATACGGTCTTAAGAGAAAGATATAGTTAAGGCATGAGCCGGGGTAATTTAAAGGCTATAGGCTTTTATAAGCTCCTAGGAAATGATATTTCCCTTTGACCCTATATCTATTATCGCTTTTATTACCTTACCTTTTAGATTATTAAGCCTCACGAGGATACATAGTAGCTCCTATGATTAGGCTACCGCCCTGCTATAATGCCTAACTATAAGTTTAATAATATTAACCTTCTAATTAAATAGTTCTTTGCCCTCTATGCTAGGGGTTGCGGTCTCTTCTAGCTTTAGCTTATTTTAGCGGATTTCTATTATCCTTATCTCCTCTATAGTAATTCCTATATCTATTATAACGATATAGTCACTAGGTTAAAGCTTACTTATATAATCGTCGGATTATTTAGTCTAGGTTTCTTCGTTAATAAGGATTATATTTATGCCTACTCTCTCGCTAATTAACTTCTAGTAGGCTTCCCCCTAGTCTTACTTGCTAACTTAGACTATATTTATATTACTAGCCTTTTAATTAGATAATCCTCGCTCTCCGTCGATTATATAGGGCATAGGTTCGATATAGGTAATCTACTTAATACTATTAGTAATATCTTAATAATCCTCGCCTACCTCTCTACCTAGCTAGGGTAATAGCATAAATAACTTATCGGCTAGAATCAAGATCTTCTTTGTCCTATATTTGTCCCTTAGCTCCTATAAAATAAAGGCTTATTTCTCTTTAAGTATCTAGAATCCTAGGTTTTTTTCCTTTTTTATGACTATGGGCTTTTTAGTTAAGGTTACCTTCCGGATGGGCTATGCGGCTTTCTATATTTTCGTAATATCTTTAATATAAACCCGCTTCCTCGCGTTAGTATTAATAGTAATAATTATTATAGTAAGGACCTAAGGGGTATCTATCTAATTAAATAATATTAGCTCTTTATTAACTAGGATAATATTAGTAGAGGGCCCTTATGGCGGGTTCTAATTATCTAGGATATCTTAGTCGCCTTTAGTTATACTCATAGGTAATTAATTAAATCTATTAGGGGCCTTATACTTTGGTTAGTAGAGCTCTATGACCTTAGGGTTCTTCTAAAGGAAATTATTGATAATATTATCTTCGGGCTAGGTTAGTTCGAGCCTAAGGCTTACTCTATTATACTTTTTGAGCCGATCGGCTAAATGACTTAGCTTAGACTCCGGGAAATACTTTAGCTAGTTATAAATAAGCTTTCTAACTCTAAACTACTTAAAAAGGTATATAAGCGTAGGTAGTAGTATTATATCCCCCCTTCTAAGTAGGGCCGCCCCTCTAGATAAATCATAGCTTGCGATTTCCTTTTTCTTATTATATATTAGATTTATATAAGTATCCGGGAAGTGGTTTTTACCTATGTAGTATTAGCATACTATATTAGCCCTAGAACTCTCTTATCTAGACCCATATGCTATAGTAATATAGAAATCTTAGCTATTTAGTATTTAATTAAGTGATACTGCATTCGTCTTAAATACTTAGGGTATTCCTAAGGCTACCTATCTATTATATTCTCTCTCGAGGATCTAAGTTAGATGTAGTTAGGATTTTTGCCCCTTCGCTACGTTAATTATAAGTTAGCTAAGCTACGCGGTTAATTAGTTAATCTTCGAGGCTACGGCTTCGTTGGATTCCTTCTTAAGGATCTTAAGGGTCTTAGTCGCTTTTACGGAGGAGCTTAGGCTTCTAGGAGGAGTCGGGGCCTATATGACTCTATAGATATCCTCTTTGCTTCGAGGATAATAAGTCTTCTAAATTTTAATCTTATTTTCGTAGTATCGTTTAATTATTTAGGTGAGCGCCTAGTACTCTATAGTCGTGAGCTCGCGGATATTCTTATTATATTTTTCATAAATGCCCTTAATAACCTCCTTAGGGAGTACTTTATAAATAGCCCTAGACTAAGTCTTAGATATCTTCTAGCTCTCATCGATCTGCCTAAAGAGGTATTAGTACTCATTTAGCTATTTAATAATAGCATAGAAGTCTACCTTTAGATAGGTCTTATTAAGTATTTTTAGTTTTTCCTTAATAGTCTCTAATTAATTAGAATCTTTATTTGCAAAGGCTTTTTTTAGGCTCTCTTAGGCGGCTTCTTAGCTAAGTCTATCTATAGCTTATTAGGCCTCCCTCTTAATCTCCGGATTAATATATAACTCAAAGAGAGCTATCTTCTTATTCTCGGAGATATTTATGAGTTCTGCCTACTAGTTAAAGTTCCTAAGGTACTTAGTTATATCTTTTCCCTTAAAGAGGGGGAGAGGATTAAGAAGGACGGCAAAAGAAGGACTATTTAATCCTTTAGTTAGGAGTTCGAGGAGGAGCTTATTAACCTCGTTATTGCTTTCGGTAGCCTTATTATTTCTTATCTCTAGGTTCTAGCCTTAGATATTACTAGACTTTTTTCTAAAGTTAATGCCTTTATCGTTCTAGGCTATCTTTATAGTTAAGGTAATAGTAGTTATAGTAGTAGGTATTTAATTAATTAATTCTTAATAAAACTAGCTTCTTACTTTTAGATTCTTAGTCGTTATAGTATAAAATAGGTTAGCTACTAAGGTTTCCTTAAAAGTTATAAGGATAAGGATAAGGGCAATAAGAGCCTCGCTCTTTATAACTATCTAAATAAGAATTCTTATTACTAAGACTTCCTATTATCGCTTAGTTAGGAGTCCTTTAGGCACTTTAAGTAAGGCTAAACTATTAGTCTTATTAGGAGATACTATTTTCTATATCGATAATATGCTATTACTATGGTCTCCCTCTATATTAGTAGTAGGCGGATACCTCTATCTCCCTATATTCGCCTCTAGTAGGGTATTCTAGGGATCTATCTTAGTCTCGACTCTTAAGGGGAATTTAATTAAATAATATCTCTGAACCCGGGGTTAAAGGAGGGTAAGATATATTTATGATTAATCTCCCTTTTTAACTAATAGCTTCTTAGGGTCTCTTTAATTCCTACCCTCTTCCTATTCGTAATAATTTCTAATATTTTGTTCTCTTATAGCCTAGTAGTAGTGGTTATATTTATAGTTTATCGATTAGCAGCGTAGAAGTATACTCTCTTATCTAATCAAATAGTATATATCCTTCTTAATATATGCTAATGATCTAGAAAGATAAGAGTACTAAAAATCCTATATGGGGGCACTAGATTTATTGGAGGAATAAAATACACTAAACTATATAGCTAAAAGAGTCGAATTTCTATATATTCTTTTTAAGGTCTTTTCAAAAGAGAGATCTCACGCACTTTCCCGTGAGGCAAATATAATATAAAATAGTAAGAGTAATTAATTAATTTATAGCAATAAAGATATGACCCGCGAAGAAGCCTAAAAGTCCTCTTATCGGGGCCCGCGAAAGTGATGATGAAGGTAAGGCTCTATGACCTCTGCCTCCTTTTTCTACGTATAAGAAATTGCTTGGCAGCCTAAAATGGCTTAGCACGCTTTTCCCCCAACTCAATAGCTGCCTTAGGCTATTAGGATACCTGCAAGGGTGCTAATAGAAGGTGGATTGCAAGGCATGACGCTATAACTAGGGCCTTTGTGAGAGCTCTAAGTAGCCAGCCTATCCTAGAGGTCGAAAAAGAACCCCTAGTCCACCCAGAAGGTAGCCTAAGGGCCGACTTTGCAGTAAACCTAGGAAATAGCCGCTATTACTATGATATTCAAATCGTAGCTATTTCAAAGGATTCTGCTAAGGAAGACCCTTATAGCACCTTAAGAGAGGCTGCCGAAGAAAAACGCAGAAAATATAGGTCTCTCGGGGCCTTTTTTCAGCCTCTTATTATCTCAGCAGGTGGCCTTATAGACTTAGAGACAGCTAAGACCTATCAGAAGCTCCAGGACCTTATTAGCCCCCTTGCGGCTAACCAGCTAGACTCCTCTATTAGCCTTGCCCTGATGAGGACTAGGGCGACCTCTGCGGCTTCTATAGCCCGAGATACCCCTAGTAACCTAGCTAGGTCGATCTGGAATACCTCTAGGGCTTCTTAAGGTTTCTCTTTATCCTTTATCCTTTACCTTTTACCTCTTATCTCTTATCTCTTTGCCTTTTTCTTATTAGCTATACCTCTCTCTTTTAGTTATATCTCTGTTTCCTAGCTATACCTCTCTCTTTTAGTTATATCTCTCCCCTAGTTATACCTCTTTCTTAGTTATACCTCTTTCCTAGTTATATCTCTTATGCTTTTCCTTTATTATTTCTTAGAAAAATCTCCCCTCTTTTATCTATAAGCTATATCTTAGCTAGAAGAAACCCCTAGGGCAAAATAGCTTAGATAGTTAATAGTTACTCTGTTCTAACCCTAACCATGACCCGAACCCAATGTATCACCCTATCCCTCTAGAGGTTCCTTTAGAGGTTCTAGAGGTTAGGGTCAGGCATTGGATCAGCTATAGATAGAAGCCCTTCGGGCTTCTATAGAGATTCTAAGGTCTTCTATAGAGGTTAGGGTCATGGTTAGGGTCAGGCATTGGGTCAGGGTTAGGGTTAGGCATTGGGTCAGCTATAGATAGAAGCCCTTCGGGCTTCTATAGAGATTCTAAGGTCTTCTATAGGGGTTAGGGTCAGGCATTGGGTCAGCTATAGCCTCGGCCAAGGGCGTAAGGCAAGGTGACCCCCTCGGACCTCTTCTTTTTTCCCTTGCCTTTCGACCTACCCTAGAGGCCCTAGCTAGGAAGCTACCTAGGGCAACCTTAGTAGCTTACTTAGATAACCTCTATATACTTAATAAGGCTCCGCAAGGCACCCTAGAGGTAGCTAAGGAGGTCTTAAAAGGCTCCCCTTTTAGCCTTAACCTAGCTAAAAGCAAGGAAAAGGCTATAGAGGACCTTAAGCTAGAAGGCTTAAAAGCCTTAGGCACCTATATAGGCCCTATCCGGCCTAGAAGAGCCTTCTTGTAAGAAAAGCTAGCTACCCTACAGGAAGCCCTAGAGGCCCTGCAAGACCTTCCTAAGCAGCACTCTTTGCTTCTTCTTAGAGGCAGTATCTAGCTTCTTCTAAGGCACCTCCAGAGGCAGCTAGACCTAACCGGGCTAGAAGACCTTTGGGAAGAGGCTGATACCCTTATAAGAGAGGCTATTATAGCCCTAGTGGCTAGAAGCCCTAGTGAGTGCCCTAAGGAGCCTAATTTAAACCTTATAGCCCTTCCAGTCAGAGAGGGAGGCCTAGGAATACCCTTACACAAGGACCTAGCCCACGAGCTATTCCTAGCAGCTAGGGAGGCCTCGCAGCCTACCCTAGACCTCATCCGGAAGCCCCTAGCCCCGCAGCCTACCCTAGACCAAAGCCAGCCTAACCAAGGCCAGCCTAGGCTAGGGAAAACAGCCCAACAGGTGCTAAAAGAAGCTAATAAGGCTAGGCTAGCAGGCTTCTTAGAGGACCTCCCCCCCAGCTATAGGCACGCTAGGCTAGAGAACGCTAGCTATCTCGGCCGTAAGTGGCTAGGAGTCTTACCTACCCAAAAAGCCCTATCTTTCATAGACTCCGAGGTCACTAAAGCCCTCCGAAGCCGGCTCTTTTACCTAATCAAGCCTATCAGCCTACCCTATAGCTCTTGCGGAGCTATAGCTGCCTTAGGCCATTAGGATACCTGCAAGGGTGCTAATAGAAGGTGGATTACAAGGCATAACGCTATAACTAAGGCCTTTATGAGAGCCCTAAGTAACTAGCCTACCCTAGAGGTCGAAAAAGAACCCCTAGTCCACCCAGAAGGTAGCCTAAGGGCCGACTTTATAGTTAACCTAGGAAATAGCCGCTATTACTATGATATTCAAATCGTAGCTATTTCAAAGGATTCTACTAAGGAAGACCCTTATAGCACCCTTAGAGAGGCCGCAGAAGAAAAACGCAGAAAATATAGGTCTCTCGGAGCCTTTTTTCAGCCTCTTATTATCTCAATAGGTGGCCTTATAGACCTAGAGACAGCTAAGACCTATTAGAAGCTCCAGGACCTTATTAGCCCCCTTGCGGCTAACCAGCTAGATTCCTCTATTAGCCTTGCCCTGATGAGGACTAGGGCGACCTCTGCGGCTTCTATAGCCCGAGATACCCCTAGTAACCTAGCTAGGTCGATCTGGAATACTTCTAGGGCTTTTTAAGGCTTTTCTTTACCTTTTACCCCTTATCTCTTATCTCTTATCTCTTTGCCTTTTTCTTACTAGCTATACCTCTCTCTTTTTAGTTATTTCTCTTTTTCCTAGCTATATCCCTCCCCTAGCTATATCCCTCCCCTAGCTATTTCTCTTTCTTAGCTATACCTCTTTCCTAGTTATATCTCTTTCTTAGCTATACCTCTTTCCTAGTTATATCTCTTATGCTTTTTCTTCTATTATTTCTTAGAAAAATCTCCTCTCTTTTATCTATAAGCTATATCTTAGCTAGAAGAAACCCCTAGGGCAAAATAGCTTAGATAGTTAATAGTTACTCTGTTCTAACCCTAACCCTAAGAAAAACGCAGAAAATATAGGTCTCTCGGAGCCTTTTTTCAGCCTCTTATCTTCTCAGCAGGTGGCCTTATAGACCTAGAGATAGCTAAGACCTATTAGAAGCTCTAGGACCTTATTGGCCCCCTTGCGGCTAACCAGCTAGACTCCTCTATTAGCCTTGCCCTGATGAGGACTAGGGCGACCTCTGCGGCTTCTATAGCCCGAGATACCCCTAGTAACCTAGCTAGGTCGATCTGGAATACTTCTAGGGTTTCTTAAGGCTTTTCTTTACCCTTTACCTTTTACCTCTTATCTTTTATCCTTTACCTTTTACCTCTTATCTCTTATCCCTTATCTCTTATCTCTTATCTCTTTGCCTTTTTCTTACTAGCTATATCTCTCTCTTTTAGTTATGTCTCTTTTTCCTAGCTATATCTCTTATATCTCTTTTTATCTCTCTTTCTTAGCTATATCTCTTATATTTCTTTTTATCTCTCTTTCTTAGCTATATCTCTTATATATTACAAAAATCTCCGCTCTTTAGTCTATAAGCTAAACCTTAGCTAGAAGAAACCCTCTAGGCAAAATAGCTTAGATAGTTAATAGTTACTCTATTCTAACCCTAACCCTTTATATTACTAACTTAGAACCCTAAATAATAGCCTAATAAAAAGAATAATATTAACCCTTAGTCTAAAAAAAAGAATTTATTAAATAAGCCTAATAATTATTAAATTAATTTCTTATATAATATACCTATTAATAGAATTACCCCGCGTAGTAATCTATATAATAAAATATATATAATTAGATATTTTTTATATTCCTTAATTAAATATTATAAGAAGATATTAAATTAATTAATTTTAAATAAGTTTTTATTTAGGAATACTTAAAGTATAATAAAGAGATTATATAAGTTCTTAGCGATAAATTATTAAATAAAAGATATATCTAGTAAACCCTAAACTAATATATTAAGATCTATAAGAACCTTAATTTTATACCTAAGTTCTTAGTAATTTTAATAAAAAAGGAATAAAAAGTAATAGGGATATAGTAAATATCCCCTTTTATAAATAATAATTATAAATAAATATAATTAAGTTACCTTAAATATTATAAGATATTATAGATTAATTATACTTATTAAGATTATAAAGAATATCTTAAAAAAAATAATAATATAATATTTTTCCTTAATATATAACGTACATGTATAGCGAGCCGGACAGTAAGCGAACCGGACAAAAAATCCCTCAACCTACACCTTCTCTATTTAATCTATTAATTCTTAACCACCCAGTATGTCACAGTCTAATAAAGAGGCTAGAATCCTTCTTGCACTTTAAGCCCATCAAAATACACTAAAATTAAGTCTTAGAGGTGCCGCAAAGCTCTACCAAGTTAAGTATTCAACACTCTTTGACCGATATAATAGCATCCAAGCCCGAGTCAATACTATTCCTAATTCACGCTGACTATCTGATCTAGAGGAATAGATCCTTATTTACTTTATTCTCGACTTAGATTCGCGAGGATTTCCCCCCCGGCTTCGTAGTATGAAAGAAATGGCTGATTAATTGCTTGCCGACCGCGACGCGCCACCAGTCGGCACGCGTTAGGCTTTAAACTTCGTCAAGCGACACCTAGACCTTAAGACGCGTTTTTTTCGGAAATATAACTACCAGAGAGCCAAATGCGAAGATCTAGCTATTATCCGTAACTAGTTTACGCTTATAGCGAACATAATCGCGAAGTATGGCATCCGATTAGATAATATCTATAACGTTGACGAGACTAGCTTTATAATGGGTATGATATAGAGCGGAATGGTTGTTATAGGCATAGATAAGCGTGGAAAGCTAAAATCGGTGTAGCCTAGAAACCGAGAATGGATTATGGTTATTTAGGCGATTAATGCGGATGGCTAAGCGATCTCGCCGTTTATTATCGGTGCGGGCTAATATCACCTCGCTAATTGGTACCGGGATAGTAACCTCCCGGGCGATTGGGCTATTGTAATGACCCAAAATGGCTGGACCGATAACGAGACCGGTCTCGAGTGGCTAAAGCACTTTGACCGGTGCACAGCTAAGCGATCAAATAGTCGCTATCGTCTTTTAATCCTTGATGGCCACGAAAGTCACCACTCCATCGAATTCGAGAGATATTGTGAGGAGAATAAGATTATTAGGCTTTGTATGCTACCTCATTTATCTTATATACTTTAGCCCCTTGACGTCGGGTGCTTCAGCGTGCTTAAGAATGCTTATGGCTAAGAAATAGAGTATCTAATTAGATGCTCTATAACTCACGTTTCAAAGACCGAGTTCTTTCCGGCCTTCTACGCCGCATTTCAGGCCACTATGACGGAAAAGAATATCAAGGCAGCCTTCAGAGGAGCCAGGCTTGTTCCTCTTGACCCAGAAAGTGTGGTCTCGAAGCTTAATATGCAGTTACGGACTCTAACGCCGCCTAAGGAGGAGGCTAAACCGTCGACCCCTTGGGTCTCAAAGACCCCAAAGACCATACTTGAGGCTCAATCTCAATCAGATTACCTCGAGAGGCGAGTTATAAGGCATAAAAGTAGCTCCCCAGAGTTAATTCTAGAAGCTATATGGTCTTCTTCTAAGGGAACAAAGATAGTTATGTATAAGGTTGCCTTACTCGAGGCTAGGGTTAAAGAACTTGAATAGGTAAATAAGATACTAAGCCGGCGCCGGAGGGCAAAAAGAACCTAACTATAGAAAAGAGGGGTAATAATGGTAGAGGAAGGAAGGCAAGCAATTGATCAGATAGATATTAATGCGTAGGTAATGGCCGAATCGTCGCGGAGTAGTAGTCAAGGGAGGTCGGCGCGACCGGGAGTTCGGCATTATAGTGTCTGCGGCAAGTCCGGCTATAATACAAGGACGTGTCAGGTAGTGATTGAGATATCTGGGGAAGAGGATAGTGAGTAGTTTTAATTGATCAAATAGTGTGTGGTATTTTTATAGTGATTTCTATCTTAGAGGTTAAGAAAAGTATCCGGTTCGCTTGCTGTCCGGCTCGCTATATATGTACGTTATATAATAAATTAGTTTAAAACCCTTATTAGGCTCTTAATATAAAACCTTACTTATATATTAGGAGGATAAAGTATTATATTATTTTACTATAATATATATATAAACTTAAAAAATATTATAAAGTATACCCTTAAGCGATTAAAAGATACTTATTATTATTATATATTAAGTATATATATAATAAGATTATTATATTCTATATATAATAAAGTACTAAATATCTATATATATAAGAAATTATATTATAAATCCTATAAGAATTAATAAAATAAAGTAAAAATAAAGATAATAAATTATTAAAAAACTCTAAATATTATTTATAGAAGAACTATAGGTAAGCAAAAAGCCTAAGATAATAGATTAACCTCCTAAAGAGCTCTATATACTATAAGTAATATAACTAAATAAAGCCTTATATTAAAAGTATAAATTAAAGGTAAATAGCTTATTATATTAATAGACTATAGTACTAAAAGTAATTATATAGACCCCGAAAAGGTTAATAACCTCTAATTACCTTAGAAATATAAAGATTAATCTTACTAAGTATAAAATCTTTTAGGAATATTCTTTAAGTATAATAAAGGATAGATTAGATAAGAGATTAATTACCTTAAAGTCTTAGTATATAGAAAGTATGACGGCAGTCATAGCTATGGGCACCTTAGCTACTGCGCCACGGGGCAAAAGATTAGGCCATAATCGCTATTATAGCAATTACAGAAGGTATAATAACTGCCTATAGGGCTTATAGCGCTATTACGGGGGACCAAGCTATAATAGAAAGAACTAAGGGATTAATTTCGATATTATTCTTATTTAAGGTTATAACCTAGTATTAGGCTTTCCTTAGTTAAAATACTATAACCTTACTATTAATTAAAAAATTAGCTAGGTATATCTTAATAATAATAATTCTCTAATAATAGATAATAATAAAGAGAATTCTCGAATTTTAATTAAATAATAAAATAGCGAAATATAATATAATATATAGCTATTATTACCCCTAAAGGGA
>NW_003315758.1:0-31078 GCF_000151355.1 Fusarium vanettenii 77-13-4 | reverse complement strand
TATATATATAATAAGTATTATAGTTATATAAGTATTATAAAAATCCTAACCTCTAAGCTAGAAATTATAATAAAAATACTATAAATTATTTAATTAATTAAAATTACTTATTATATTCTTCCCTAGATATCTTACTTATTATTTAATAAGTCTTTATATTATAGCTAGACTAGCTATAAATATTATAATATTAAACCTTTAGTCGCGCTAACCTTCCTTAATTATTACTCTATAATAATTTTATTATTATTTATATATTTATATCTATTTAATTAATTACTTTTCTTCCTTACTTTATTATTATAACCCCTTTTTTCTATAATTTAATCTTTTTTGCCCTCTAATATTAGCTTAATATCTTATTTACCTCTTAAAGATCTTTAATTTTATTAATTAATAAGATAATCTTATATATAATTACCTTTATCCCCTTCTTAAGAGACCTTAGGGCTTTAAGGATTAACTTTAAGGAGTTATTTTAATACCTTTTAATTTATCTTTCGAGGTATTTAGACTATAATTAGGCCTTAAGTATAATCTTTAAGGTCCTTAAGGCCTAAGAGGTTACTTAATTAGATACCTCCTTAATTAATATTAATATCTATAGCTAAATATTAAGCTTTAAGATTATATTTTCTAAGTTAAGGGGAATAAAGCTAATTCCTTTAAAAGCCCCCTTAATATTTCTTTTTATTATAATAGCCTTATATATTATATAAAAGGCTAGAAAGAACTTAGTCTTTAAAATATAAATTATAAAATATCTAATTAGATATTTTATTTCTTAATTATAAGCTTTTTTTAATATATTAAAATACCTAATATTAAGGGGCTAGAATAAATAAAATAAATAAGGTAATATATAATGCTAAATAATCTTCTTTTCCTTATAATATCTCTTAAATTTAATAAATTAATAACTTTTATAGCTATTAAGGATTAAGAAGTAATAGTAATTATTTAATTACTTAGCTATATATTAATTAAAATATTTAAGCTACTTAAGACTAATCTTATTATTAATCTAGCTATTTTAGGTTATTATAATAGCCTAATCGCCTAGGAGGTTATTATCTTAGTATTAATTAGCGAGGTAATATTAGCCCGCGCTAATAATAAATAACTAGATCGCCTAGCCTTTTATATTAATCGCCTAGATAATTATAATCTATTCTTAGTTTCTAGGCTATATTAATTTTAGCTTTAAATACCTTTCTAAACCTATAATAATTATTTTATTTATAATTATATCTATAAGAAAGCTAATTTTATTAAAATTATATAGGTTATTTAATTAGATATTATACTTTGCGATTATATTTATTATAAGCTAAAACTAATTATAAATAATAATAAGATCTTTATATTTAGCTCTCTAATAATTATATTTTTAAAAAAAATATATCTTAAGGTCTAAGTATTACTTAATAAAATTATAAGCCTAATATATACTAATTAGTAATATATTATAATTAATAAGTAATTAATTAGTTATTTCTTTTATATTATAAAGCTAAGGGGGAAATCCTTATAAATCTAAGTTAAGAATAAAATACTTAAGGATTTATTCCTCTAGATTAAATAGCTAATATAATTTCTAAATAATATTATATTAAGATTAAATACTATGCTATTAATAATATAAGGTATAATAATAAACCTTATAGATAGTTATAGCTTATTAGATACTTAACTTAGGGTTATTTTATATAGCCTAAAGGGTAAGAAGTATCTTAGACTTAATAAAAGCCTATAATATATTAGGTAATTAAGAAATAATTAATTAAATAAAGAAGATATAAGTTAAGGGATTTTTATAATACTTATATAACTATAATACTTGCTATATATATATATTAAGCTAAAATTAATTATAGATAATAATTAAGTCTTTATATTTAGCTCTCTAGTAATTATATTTTTAAAAAAAATATATCTTAAGGTCTAAGTATCGCTTAATAAAATTATAAGCCTAATATATGCTAATTAGTAGTATATTATGGTCGATAAGTAATTAATTAGTTATTTCTTTAATACTATAAAGCTAGCGGGGAAATCCTCGCGAATCTAGGTTAAGAATAAAATAAATAAGGATTTATTTCTCTAGATTAAAGAGCTAATATAACTATAGGATAGTATTGCATTAAGACTAGATACCCTTATAGCGATTAATAAAAGTATTATAATTAACTTTATAGATAATTATAGTATATTAGAAGCTAAGTTTTAATTAATTTTAATAAGCCTAAAGGGTAAAAAGTATTTTAGCCTTATAATTAGACTATAATATATTAGGTAATTAAGAATTAATTAATTAAATTAAGAAGATATTAGATAAGGGATTTTTAGTTAACTCGCTTAACTAGCTAACTTACTTATTATATATATTAATAGCTTATTAAAACTAATTATAATATTAAAAAAACCTATATAAAGCGGGGAAATTAGCTATAAAGGATAGGTTATAAAAGATATATTATTAGAGCTTTTTAGGGAGGGGATTAAGGTTCTTAAGTTATTAAGTTATAGAAGTAACTTAAGGAGGAAAAAGATTTTAATTATAAAAATATAAAAGTTTAAGTAATAGCTACTAAGGTAAATTAATAGGAATATAGGCTTAATTAGAGCTGAAATATAATATCTTAGTAAATTACTAAACTTATTAGTTAATATATATATTATCTTTAAATATAATAGTAATTTAACTTAAATCTAAGCTCTATCTTAGCTTATTATTATAAGACATAAGTTAGCGAGTCAATCCTGAACATTTTCTATACTATTATTATAAACTAGATAAGCTAATCCTACGTCTAACTAAGTCTAGGTCGTTCTGCCACCGCTTAAAGCTAATAGATATTAACTACCATGCTTTCTTATCGTCCGGAGTATCTAACTGTCTGCTTGGGGCTTTATTAGTAAGTCTAGCTAAAAAGAAATAGACGTGTGTTAATCAAATGTGTGTTCCAGACGATTCTTCATGACAAACGCCGAAGCTATCAACTCTTCATCCCCGTCCCTTTTCTTAGGTGCTTCTGGGTTTAAATCCTCGCCAAACCAGTCCGTTTCGTAGGTTCTAGTATATTTATTTATTTTGAGCACGATGTGGCTTGGGAATGGACACTAGAAGCTGCTCTGTGCAGAGTGACGTTGCTCTGGTAGCTCTTTTAGAGAAGTTCTGACCAGCCGCGCCCAGGCACCAGATATGAGCTCAGGGCAGAATCTTGCCGACGTCTCAAGTCGAGAGCATCAAGTTCGGCAAATCTTAAACAAGCAGAAAGCAGTGATGTTTATATGGCGTTCTGGGCCAGTACCGAGGATGGCTGATGTGCTGTGACCTGTCTCCCCGTATGCAACTCCCAGCTATTCATTCATCCATATGCCGGCGACGCTCTTTGTTTGGGCCTCAAGAATGCCAACACTTGCAAATGAGAGATTGCGGCGGCCTGATTTCCTTCAATTACTCAGTAATATCACTATCCTCCGGCTTCAAACCACTTCGTATCATACGTTTTCATCTTCGCGATATTGACATCCATCAGCTTGGGACTTCTTGGTATAGGATGCCTTGTTCCGCCTGTTGGACCCGCTCTCGTGGCCTCACTTTTGCCTTTGGATTTAATTTGTAGGGGGGAACGCCAAATCTCGCTCCTGGCCCCCGGCCTGACTACAGGTTCATCCCTCGACGGGACTCGGATCTCAAGAAATAAGGCTGTGTATCAAGTGATGTATGATATATGACCTCGGAGTCCTTCAGTCGGGAGAGACAAGGGCGGAATTTTTCGGGTTTACATAGCAGCGACTTTTCAAGGGCACGCAACAAGAATTCCGGCCCCAGCGTCTCTCCTATTTTTGTCCGAAAACATGTGCATCATTCTTTAGGATTGCTACAACAACTGCTAGACGTCGATGGATGCATACTAGTGCAATGGGCATAAGAGAATATAAAATTGAGCTCTGTTGATAATGCCCATGTGATAGGGTAGGTCAACAACGCCATCAAATGCCAGCGGGCTCAAAAGGTGAAAGCCAAGAACTCCACTTCTAGATCCATTGGTCATAGCAAAGAGCTGTGCCTGAATAGAAGGCGAGGACTGGAAAAACTCTAGAGTTCTTCGGCGGTTCTGGTCGTATGTGACAACATCTAATTCACGATCAGCTTTCTAAAATAACCTTGCTATAATGTCGCCTCAATCGAAACGATCAGTAGCCCTGTGGCTATTTACCATCTTCTGGCTCAGTAAATCCATCCAGGACCAAGCTTCAACTAAACGAAGAAAACAATACCAAGGCATCAGAGCATCACTGCATCTCATCCAAACGCTGAGGCTGTTGGTCGGTAACTGTCTCTGACCGTGATAAAACATCGAGCTGCTCAGATTCTACGACACTGCCATCATATTAGGAGATATTGGTGCTTAGCATTGTTAGGAGGAAGAGAAAGGCTGACTTATGATTGATACTTGTAGTCGCCTTTCATCTCCTCGAAGGCTGAAAATCCCTATTCGCGCAACAATCCGTTGCACTTCATGGTTGACCATCGTTCGCTCCGCCACGTCCCCCGTGATACCTACAACTGAGGAGCGTCATGACAAGCTAGGAGACAAGCTTCTAAGTGAGCCATGGCTCTGTGATTGACTTGAAGATTGAGAAAAAGTCCGCCTTGTTGGATGAGTGATGCATCACGAGAGCTAAGGTGTACAATTTTCCTCGTCGTCCGAGACCTTGAATTTTGCACAACTCATAATTTCTCCTACATTGTTTGCTTTGAAAAAAGTCCAGATCATTCCTCGCCTTGTTTTAGTGGTTCCTTTCAACAAGCAGGCACTTTATACCCATAATAACACCTCTATTCCTTGACAATATGACCATCATTGCATTCTTCCAAGGCTTCCGAGTATTATGTCTGTCAGACACTCAAGCCACTTAACCAAGTTATCAAAGCAGGCGCTGAACATGACCTACCTCCTGAGGTGTTCTCATGGCGCCCAGGCTTCTTCGTATATGTCGCACGACCGGGGATCTTCGAGATAAAGGAATCTTAAATTCAAAATGTCGGCCTCTATCGCGATGATGACGTCAATGAAGCGGGCAATAGGAGTGCTACATGAGGGCTCCTTCGACGAGCATGCTTGCCTGGCATAGAAACAGGGAACTCATGGGCTATCTTGGTCTCTCAAAGGTCACAAGGAAGAGCTTTTCCATGGCGATATCTTCTCATCGGTGCATTGAAGCTGGAAAGTATCGCCCCTTTGAACATATTGCCGTGTCAGTCTCCATCACTGTCTTAGGCATAAGTTCCTCTCTCTGAAACCTACTTTCAGGTACAGGGACCCAACTCTTGTACGCTTAAGAAAGCCAGAGATTAATACAGGGCGTCCAAGTACCATGGTCTCGAGTGTAGTCTCAGTCGGTCGTGGCCGTTAAGATCAGAACTTCCCCTTTCATAGGGGCCAACCACACGCAAAACAATCGATTCAACGCGGATTCGGCATCGAAGGCAGCCCAAAATATCATCAGAGAGAAGTTTTAGGCAGATTGGTGAAAAGTACGAAAGTAATACGCTGTTATGCTTGTGAAGAACCAGTGTGTGAGCTACCTACAAGGATTAGACAGCATGAACTGATTCGGGTGCTTCAGATTTAGCCACAGTATCAGGGCGAGGGGGTTCCGCAAGATCATAGTTGCGGTTTCTTTTGTAATGGCTGATAAGTCTGTGTAAGCTCAGGTGGTTAAATAGAGAGCGTTGGGACTTCGCAAGGTAGCGCCTAATATTTGATCGAGTGCCGTGGAAAAGGTGGTATTCAAATGACACAAATAAAGTGATTTCAATCCCGCGGTCGGGAGTGTATAGGGGTGCCGAGCAGGTCATGTTTTCCAGGCCCCCTTTTCAATCGGGCAAGATCAAAAGGCTGCTATTCCAAAGGGGTTAAGACATGATCCTGGATCTTATGTGTGGGGCCACAGCCATGAAAGCTGGCAGAGTTCGTGTCATACATATCAGGGCTACAGTAGCAAAACAACATGATTTCTATCTCTTAAGAAGGGAGTTCAAGTCAACGCCTCACATGACGCTTTATCACTGATGTCGAGTGTCACCGGCCTCACTCTGCCTTGGACAAAGAGGTGACGGATCGTTGGAGCCTTGCAGCCACCGCCATCCGTATCGAGGTTGAAAGAAAGGACCTTTGTTGCTGAACAATGGGGATGTACAAAGGGAAGGGTCAGGATGGGGGGATTTCTCACAAAGGCCAAGGGTGCCTGACTGTTCTTCCTCCCACGAGCCGTCAGACGCGATGTGATTGCGAGAATAATCTCATGATGTTGAGGTGAGATTCTGCATTCTTTTTGAAAGGCGCTGGCCTCTATCGGCTGATAAATGGTGCCAAAATACTTTTCCAGAATAAAAACGTCTTCTATTCAAAAGGCGTCTTGATACAGCGTGCTGTCTACTCAGAATCGCCTCCAAATGAGCTGAGGAGAATGTTGAGACCATAGCTAGCCATGAGTCTTGACTGTGCTGAGTCTCTCGCTGTCGGTGCGTAAGGCGAGTCAAATAAAGCGCTCCAGCACCCACAGACGGGTCGTGATATCCGAAGTCTCACTCTTTATTCCTTTGACCTGCTTGTCCCCGCACCTCGCAACCATACCTCTAGGTCTTCGTTGGTTTTACGGGTCGGTTGCGTTGCATCTACCAATTCTAGCACGCAGATAGTTCCAGGGCAACACGATATGTTCACCCAGCCCATATCCCTCTAGCAACGGAGGGTATCCTAAACGAGTTGTTCGAGGCGACAACACTTCAGGGGAGGGCGACCGAACATGCGATGAAAGAATGACAATATTGACCTGGACGTAGTAACAACTGAGGCGGATATCTGCACGACTACAAACAAGGGGGCTGCCTGACTGTGATAAGTCCCCGTACGAACATCGTCTGAATGTCCGTTGCTTGAACGCGAATAAATGTCACCCGACCAAACGTCTAACGAGCCTTCATTGAGTGAGCGAACTTTGGGCGCAAACTCTTGAGCGTATTGCATGAAACTGATATCTCCAAAACAAACAATTGAATATACCCAGCACGCGATTTGATATACTTGTCATAGCAAGTAACTTGGGGGCAGCAACTCGTCTCTCACGCCCGTGCCTCCATGTCATCGCCCACACCAGGGAGCTAAGAGGTCTATCATTGACTTCACGCCCTGCTTTCTGATAGCAAGTGACGCCTCGGGCGAATACTAATTATAAACGACGCAATAAATCGAAACCTCTTGACGATAGTCACTCGATTTCACCTTCTGTCATCGTCGCATTGGGGTATCATCAGGCTTTTCCTGCAAACCTCACCGATCGGGATTGTCTCCGCGTTTTCTTCAAACATGTCTGAGCCGAGTTGAGTCGATATATAAACCGAGATAGAGCCTGTCAATGCACTGGCAATAGCAGCTAACCTTGCCGCGAGATACCCGCTCGCCATTGACTCCAGCCAGGTTGATCTCTCGCCCACGGCCTCGAACATTTCGTTGTCTTCCACCTCGAATTTAGTCTCGCCAGTCGCTATGGTTCCTCTTGATCTTCCCATGCCTATTCGTGGTGTTTTACTTGCACGCCGACTTCTGGACTTTGCTGTGCTTCGTGTATTTTGATCCGGAGAGTCTAATACTGCATGATGAGCCAGATAGACTGACGGAAAGACCATTTCTGTAAATCGTTGGGAACCCGAGGAGAGGCGGGTGTTGGCTGGCGGCTCCTTGACATCAGAGCTACTGTAGAGATAGTGGTGACGCGAAATTGGCGAGGAGGGTGAGTATGTCGAGACATCTAATCTTCGTCAAGGTCATGTCAAGTGAGTACTTGAGCGTCCTTCGTTACCCTTGTTTAACTCATAGGTAGATTCCTTTTTGACATGACCTTGAAGCCCATTTGGTCCAGTGCAATCATCCCTCTGTACGCTTCCTCTCTCCTTGGTATGTCGTTATCCTACTATTCAAGTTGCAAACACTTGCCCAGCCTTCAGACCTCCAATGTGTTCTTGATTATAGCTGCAGCCCGACCCTTTATGAGTTGACTAAGCCAGAAGATCGTCCAGCCTTCAGACCTCGTTCATGGTATTCTGTCCGAGCTGGTGCTTACCAAGACTCTTCCAGGGTTATGACGGCCTTCTGACTCAGTTACCCCGTCGAAGGCTGGGGTTCAATCCAGCATTATCATGGTGAAGCATCCAAGTTTGCGCGGGCGAGACCCATGGAACTCATTGGAGAGACGTGTCTGTGTACTGATTTGGAGAGTGTTCTTCTTGTCGCCTGTTATCGACTGCCTGTGAGCCTGTATCCCCTGCCATACATGATGTAGCCATGCTGTTTGCCTAGCTCAGACACGGAAAGCCAGATTATCGAAAGAGGTGAGAGGAAATGGTGAGTTCGGGTGACACGTAGAGTGGCATTCTGAATTGAGTTTATCGACGGCAGCTAGGCATAAATCTACGGCAAGACCAGACACGTCATGAGGGGAGGGACGTTGACCCGTCTAGGGGCCTGGCACAGGGCCAATTGAAGACAAGACGAATTAATCACGTGGCCATGGGTGTACTGAGTATGGTATGGCCATGCCCTCACATCGGCCACCATCCTCGACGCGTGTCTGGTACCAGTAGAGACAGTTAGCAGGAGCTCGGTGACCAGGCTATTGGAGGGTCTGAATCGCAGTCAGCCATCGGCAAGCGACACAAGAGCTAGGCACGGGCCGGGCCATGACGATAATGACGACAGAGGGAGTGTGGGTGTAGTGTTGTTAGGTTAGCGAATAAGCACCAGGCAAGCATCAGCAAGGGGTCAATAATGAACAGTAGGAAAATCCGAAAGCAACAGGCGAAAGGTGTCATGAGCACTGGGCGATGAGCGATGGGCGAATCGCAGCAGGCGAAAGATTCCATGAGCAGCAGTCGAACCCCCCTATTTCCTAAGGATACTCAAGTATCAGAGCCCGACGTTTTGGAGTGTCCATTGCACTACTTACCGTCTATTGCTGCTTCTCGGCGTAGTATTCTACATCTTTTTTTATCATCGTGTGCAAGAGTCGTTGTATTTTCGACCATTATCAACCTCCTGCCCGTCCAGCAATAGGTGCCAGCCAGACATTGACAAGCTAAGTATGGCGCCATAAAGTCTCTCGCTGCGAGATTGACCTGATTAAGAGCGAATGGCACCGGATCTCTCTGAATGACAGGGGCATCATAGCCACATGCACGAGATATGCGACCAGAAGTCCGGTTCAGGTAGCTGATTTCCTTGTATCATTCTAGCCTCAACTTGCCTGGAATAAACAAACTACCAATCCAGTCAGGGTCAAGGTTTTCGACACTTGTTCCACCATCAGATCGCGAGCTGCTATCAACAGATCACGATCCTCCAACAGTAATAGAAACTGCAGTGCGCAGAAATTTTGACCAGCTGTCGATGTTCAGTTCTCCCCCAAGAACCTTCCAGATGAATCGGTCCATATCTTGCAGCCTACATTTCTCACCATTCGGCGCCCAAACAATGGTGTAGACCCTCATCGTGTTGTACTCTCTCTTCTCGATGAGTATCTTGTCCTCATTGCGTTCCACAAAGGTTCTAATCGAGGATCCTTGGAACCCTCCCCAAGGCCCCGCAGTAATGAAGTTCTTGTCTCCCAAGACCTCTTTAAAGTCGTCCGGCGGAAGCATGCGCTCGGGAGCCTTCTGCTCTAGCGCGGTATAAGCTCCATTTGGCGTCGGAAGCTGAACCTTGAGAAGGACATAGTTTGCTTTGATGGGAGTAATGTGAGCCAGCGCCTTGTTGATAGTGGCGGTGTTGGTGGTAATGCGAAAAATGATGGAGCCATCCTCACTCCATGAGCCGTAGTACACGAATGTGTCGTCCCTGAAGCCGCCATCGAGCAACCATAGCTGCTTGTATGGCGATTCTGAGTGAGAGTGTAGAAAGTCCCAGAAACCGCCCATTCTGAAAATCGCAAAAAGAGTTAGAGTAACCCGACTGCTAGAAATGGACGTGTCGTCTGTTGGGCTTCGGATGGTTTGGTGAATATAGTAGGATACAGGTTCGTAGAGTGGCAGAGTGGGTTAGGTTAAATAGACGAGGGAGAAGACGTTCAGCAGAAGCGTCTGCCTTTGCAATTGCTCTGACCATCTTCCAGCGTGACCACTTCAGAACAATGATGAGGCGGCCTGGCTGCCTTGCATGGCGGTTTTGCGCAGGTCAAACAACATGCACAATATAGTTAGGGGCTGAACGCCATCCATGCCTGATTGGACATGATCAGAAACGATGCAAGCCTCTCCGTTCGCACACGGAGTTTCCACCTTGTACAGAATACAGAAATAGCTTAGTTCAATACCTCAAGTCAAGCCATGGATTGTGGGTAACAAATTGGGTGGCGGTTACGCCTCCGAGCCACATTCTTAGCCACCGTGCCAAGTTTTTGATGTCGTGATCCTTAATGGTGTGGTCAGCAGCTGACTAACGTTGATCCCCAGATTTATCAGGTCATGCTAAACACCTTGGCATCGGTGGTATTAGGCTTTGGCCAGCGTGGACCCCCCAGCCTCGGTAAATACTGTACTGTGCAGGGCAGTGCCCCATAATGTGCCTTCGTCGCGTGCCTACGTTGTAACGAGATGTATCACGCAATGGCTGTTAAGTTGAACCTACTACGTAGTGACAATCACCTATCATGGGGTGGCGAAGATGATCTGATGGAGTCGTGTGACCATGAGCCGAGGTTTCCGAACCGGCTATAATAGGCTTTCATCTTGACCAACAACTTCCTGGTCTTGGCCGATAATTTTGCAACTAACCACTGCCAATATCATCTTTCAAGAATCTTTCAGGACAAAAATTCCATAATGTCCAACTACTCTGATCTTCTGTATCATACCACGCTGACCGTCATTGACTACCATGAGGACCCCTCCGGGGCCAAGCACTCGGCCTATGTCCTCGCAACACATGCTAGCATTGAGGCGGCCAAAACCTTTGCCCGAGACGCTCTACATCTCCTCAAGTATGAACCTGATGACTTTGAGGAGTACTCTGTCTACTCAAGCTCTCACGAGTGGAAGCATGGCGATGGGGTAGTTGTCTATGCTCGTGCACCCGCCGGGCAGGTCTTCCAAATTGGAGTCCGTACAACGCCGAACAATGAGTCTCTCCTGGCGAACCCCAACGGCACCGTCGTCCTTCCCAAGGGCGCAGACATCTTACATTACGTGGTGCAGACTACGGTCGACTACAACAAGGACCGAACTGGCTGCGCGCAAGAAGCCGACATCCAAGGGTCTTATGTCCTTCGTGCCGATGCTCTTGCTGCCGCTAAATCGTGCCTTGCGCAGGAAAACTTGGTTGAGTATGATTTGCGGGACGAGTTCAAAGACGAATGGCCATTTGGTGAGGATGTCGTTGTCCATGCTGTATCGGAGACTGGCCAGAACTACACTGTGGCTGTGACGACGATCCCAGGAGCACACAAGAGGCACAGCAAGAAGAACTAGCTAGTATTATTGTGACTAAAGACTGTTAATGATTTCAATCAGGGCTGGGGAATTGACGGAATGATATCAGGGGAAACGGAGGTTTGAGATTGCACATAATCGTGGATCTGTCTTACGATAGTCACTACTTTGGTAAAACACAGTGAGACTTCTTTTCTTTCATCATGTTATAATGCTATAATCGTATTATAATTAAAGCATCAAGGCAAAGCATTTTCGTAGTCAGCAGTGATCCAAGTACCAGGATTAAGGTGGAGATGGCCGATAAGACAGACGATCAATTTGTTTGACGGCTTGCTAAGTACTCTGTTTAGATAGCATGAGGCAGTGTGGTGAACATGTTAGATCATTCACTCCATGGTTGTTGGCGAGGTGGGTGGCCTAGCCAGGTTCATCAACGCCTCGCTGGTCTATATATAACCCTTATGACCTCGAAGAGAATGAACAAGGTGAGCTGCTGGTGGGAGCAATCGTAGACTCGAGAATAGGATCAGTTGTGGCCTAAATGTGAGCGAAAACGCCATGATAGTTCTCAATAGCCACCTTTAACACTGGAAAGCCGAGCAGAGTTTGGTATTTAGGGATGGCTAATCCACGTCTTACAGTCAAAAACTTCAGGGGGCAAAGCGAAGATATTGACGCAAATGCCTCGACCATGAGTTCACCCAAGACATTGATAATTGGAAGCAATATCAGACAGCGAACCAGGACATCCCCGATCAGCGAAGTGAAACAAGCCCAGATGAATATTGACAGTTGATACAAGTCCGCGATGAGATATAGTTCGTTACTCATCATGACGTTCCAATGTTCAAAAAGTTATATCGTCACGTCTCGGCTAGCGAAGCAACGGGCAATATGTAGGACATGTCACTAACTGGGTTGCCTTGATCTACCCTCTGGGTATGCTATGAGGTTAAATTACTTTTCAATGTCACTAACTGCACAAAACATGCAGCGTGGAGAATGTTCTGTATTCTGGCTCAGTTACCCCATCAACAGCCGCGTTTCACTTCA
This sequence comes from Fusarium vanettenii 77-13-4, assembly GCF_000151355.1. Lineage (NCBI taxonomy): Eukaryota > Fungi > Ascomycota > Sordariomycetes > Hypocreales > Nectriaceae > Fusarium > Fusarium vanettenii. Next base: position 18,528 of record NW_003315758.1, on the reverse strand, counting down.
ACTATAACCAAAAACACAATAATCATCAGGTTATATGTGACGATTGAAGCACCTCGACATGCAAACAGGAGTCCCAGCTCACGCACGTGGGGGGTTAAAGTAGGGTAGCATGACAGATGTAGCTCAATTTCATCCCTCGTCAAACAACAGCCTATGAGGCGATGAAGGCACATACAGATACAAAGAGCTCGAGTCTTTGCAGCCCCTGTAGGTACCCTACCACCCAGTTTATTACTCGTATATCTCCTCGGTTCCTGATGAGAGTCTAGGCTTGAGTGGTTCTGCCTTCCGCAATAACATGTGATGGATAAACTGCAGCTGTCATATCGAACGCAACCTTTCATCGAGTAATGACGATATCAAGGCCATATTAGTTTCCAGTTAATGCAAATAGCTACCATAAATCACAACCCGGCGGGCCTGTGTTCAAGGGCAACACATAATAAAATCACATGAATCCATAGAAAGAGCCTCCTGCATTCCGACTAGAATAACTTGCTGTCTACGAGACATTTGACCCGCGGTATGACATTGACATCTGCAATATAACACACCAAGTTCTCAAAAGAGTCGACAACTACCGAGTCACAAATCCCTTGACAAGTAGAAGGGGGCAATCTAGAAGCTCACCATGTGTTGAAATGTAAATTGTAAGCTCAGAGGGCAAAAAGGATGGTTCCGCCCGGGATCGAACCGGGGACCTTCTCGGTGTTAACGAGATGCCATAACCAACTAGACCACGGAACCTATTGGTTGATGACGTCAACTGATGCGTATGCCGCTCAAGTGTAGGCTGAGCTTGAGTGGAGGTGGGGTTTGGTGATAATTATGGAGGAGAGGACAAAGAGTGGTCACCTTGTTACGGTCTTATCTTTGCGTCTGGCCTTGAATATCGCTCATAGCAATATGCAGGATTGCCACCTGGTTATCCGCTCTAAATAGTCTTCCTCCAAAGCCCCGAGTTGAGATTCAAGTATCTTTCTGCTGTACTGGAGAGAGAGCCCCTGATGGGACGGAGGACGCGTTCGAGTTCCGAGTAGAGACCCGCATTCGGTCTGTGAGGAAACTAGATTTCAGTACCACTCCCTGGATGGGCAGCTCCCGTGGTCTTGGTCTTGGTCTGGTCTCATTGCCAGCAGACTTGGGGTTTTGCTTGAAGGAGATTATGTATCTGGCTTAGGATTAGCTAGAAAGTCTTCAGATCGAACCACCCCCCACCCGAGCCGGCGACTCTTCCGGTATAGTATCGATATACTGCGGCGTCCGCTTCAGTTGACTAGGGTTAGTAGTTGTTATCTCATTTAGGGTCGACTCTGGGAGGACTCTCCCCCGACCGTACGAGGAAGCGAAGAGACGCGTGAATCGTGAGATCCATATGCTCGTAGCTGAATTACACGGGTTCCACTACTCTCTGGAGCCCTACCGAGCTTCCAAGTCTCTTTCTGCTGTCTCCATGCGCTGCCACGATCAAAGCGACCCAGACGGATGGGATAGGCCCGTAACAGTTTCTGTCTTGTGCCAATCATTCCATAGCTGAGCCGTACTGAACATATTGCATGACAGTTTCACGACAATTTGAAGGGCTTGGAAGATCTTGAGTCACAAACTGGCCAGAAATAAGGAACGAGGAGAGATTCATCCACCACTGAGGGAATTGCATCCCTCTCCTCCATTGTCCTTAATTTCAGTGCGCGAGCAATTTACGACCACCAGTTCATTCTCCGTTGGTATAGCCATTAATAAGTTTCTGCTTTCAATATCTAACCTTTGCCGTTGAGGTCACTCACAAGGCCCACAGCGTGTAGGACATGAGACAAGCCACGACAGGGTCCACGTTGCTCCCATTAATAGGCGCACCATTGTGTCTGGATTGTGAATTGGTGAATAGACAAGGTGAGGAATGGGCTTTCTTGGGAACAGAGGTGGCAGAGCAGATGGGCTTACCCAACCCTATCATCCGTTACTCATGGGGCCCAGCAATCCGGAGTTTTCCCTGGATGAGTTACTTGCCATTGTCCATTGTCATACCCGTGGTTCAAATGATCTTAGATGAGTCTGTCAAGGGTGCGGGCTCTCCTTGAAAGAAGGAGGACCACTATCGCGAAAGATCAAGTCAGTGAGCATTCTACCCTCTGCTCCCCGCCGAACCGCACTCCACCACGACGTGTTGCACTTCGTCCTCTACACGATTTCATATCATTCAATTTCACTGCAGAGCTTGTTTGGCAACACAAGTTACTTTACGAAGCATCGATTTCTAGAATCCGATGCAAATAGTTCCTAGATAAGGGCCCTTGCTTGCTTGATAAAAGGGGTTCGTCGGCGAAAGCTCGACACTCGGGTATAACAACATCTACTCCAGGATCCAAACCTGGCCAAAGACATATTTCCTCCACCGGGTTGCGACACCGATCAGATTAAAATTCTGTTACCGATCAGCGCCATAGGCCACTTCAGTTAAAGCATCGCAATCGAGATGGGATTCAGTTTCAAGAGACTCGTTTCGCAACCAGCCTCGAATATCAAGGTAACATGGAATACATCCTATCATGACACTAGTATCAGGGTACAAAAGCATTCCCCGACAGGATCCGTAATCATCAAGGTGATGATTGGATGGTGCTGGCAGGTAGTAGGACATCTGCTGCAGAGGGAGCGAGTTGGGGACATTGCTAGACTATTAGTCTGGCGGTGGTGATACTCCCTTGAGTGAGGACATCGGAAAATGGCACAACGGTGGCTTCCATGTGGTCATTGGCTCTGGGTCTCAAGTCATGTCCATCCCTCACTTCCAAGTCTGGGAGGCTATGGCATCTCACTTGCTTACTACTTGTCCGGAATTCCTACTTTGGCGTCTCTGAACAGAAATTTGGACCCAGCTGCTATTCCCAAGCGGTAACTTGACTTGATGATTTCCGTGAATGGCTTTCCGGTGAAAGCCACTGATGAGCCATCATAAAATTAAACACTGTATCCCAAATTGAAGGGCGTTGACTTTGGCTCCTAGTCCAGTGGCAGCTTTGGCATGCATGGTATGTTTCCATCACCTAGATGCCTTGTTGCAGAGCATTCTTCATATGAGTCGTGGTCGCTTTCGTCTTCTTGGGGATGATGATTTTGTTCCCGGGGCCAAAGCAGCATTCTTCCATTCCACATCCGCGCCCTGCGAATGACGCCTGCGCCACTCCGCCATGCTTTTCTTCGGCAACTGTATTATTTTCTTCAAGTGAAATGGTTCTCTTAGATATAGCTACCCAGCTTTCTTTGTCAATCGTATCGATGTGGTTGGTTTTATAAACGGAAAAGTTATGAAGCTACTTTAATTTGACCGCATAATAAGCGTGACCCAAAGTAGCCTGCTAATAGATGCTGGATACTGGCCCTGATTGGTCCGGTCTACCCACACAAATTTTGGCACTCACCAGGAGGTTCCGGGTAGGGAACAAAAGGAACTCGACAATGCATATGCTTGGACAGTTCTCGCTCTAGACACCAAAAAAGGTCCTCTTTGACTGTAAAGAAAGGTTTCTCATACTTGAAATGAATGTAAGAAGCGATAACTACTACTTGGGACCTTTTATTTTTGTCACCAGCATTAACATCATTCAGGCGGAAGGCATGACAGCCACCAAGTCTGCATCTTTACCATGTCATTGAGCGCCTCGGGCTCCTCAGCCGCGCGGTTTTCTCCGATTCCATTGGCTCATTTTGTGGCGCGCGGTCTCCTTCACTCCTATTGGCTCGCTTTGTGGCGTTCCGAAGAGCCGCGCGGTGTTCTGATTCTTGATTGGCTCATTTTACGGCGGCGCTCGAAGCACCGCCTCAGGTTCTAGAAGACAAGCCAATAGAAATGAAGGAAACCATGCGCCACAAGGTGAGCCAATGAAATTAGAGAGAACCACGCGCCGAGCGGTTTTCTTCCAGTTAATTGGTCGCTGTTCTAGGCTGTCACGTGCTCTTGCAGATCCATTTCCCTCTCGCGGGATTGAGATGCTGCTATTCCAGGTAAGATCAGGCGTCATCTAATTCAGTGTACATAGTATTTCTTCTCAACCAGTCGAATACATGCATAATAGTATTGAATACCACACGGGTTCGAGATTAGAGGCGGATCAACACACGAGGATTGCCTACTTGGAGGACCGATATTGAGGCACACCCCGCGATACCGTCTTCAGTCATCGCATCGTCTCAGCTAATACTTCAATGTCCTTGGTACTGGTGGTCCTCATTGGCAATGGAATGGCTTGGATAATCCTTCCATCAACCTTGGAGTGATTGGTCAGGGTAGGCAACTGCCAAAGAACCGCGAGAGCCGGACTCATATTGATTGATGGGAAGTTGGCTCAAGAAGCGCTCAAGGAAGGCGTTTTCGTCAATAATGTCGTGATTCTACGCGAACACATGGATCACAAGTAGTCTGGTCTGGGTTGCCTTGGCGTAGCGTGATAAAGAGAGACTTCACACAAAGAGTCACTCGTGCCCGTGAGAGAATTGCTCTCGATATCGCTCATCTCGATCCCTAGGTTCCGACCTTGCTTATGACAGTGGCCTACCTGTAACGAGCATCGCTTTGTGTTCGCAGGCATCTCAAGACGTAACCTTCACCATAGTGGCAGCGTCCTCTTTCGCCCTTCAAGAGTGTAAAGAGTATCTACTGCGTGGCGACAATTATCAATAGAGCTGTACCGATACTTCGTCAGCTGCCTTTCAGAGTTCAGGACATTCATTCTTTTTGAACCGCACCCTACACTAGTATATTGACATCCTCACTGTAATGAACTGTACCGTTCCATGCCACGTGTTGCCTCCGGTTCCAGCTCTCCCTCAAGTAGCTCCATCACAGTCGCCGGCAGGCCATGGAAAGTTGTGATCGCCTTGAGAGTCCACTGTTCATCCTCTTCATAGGCTTGAACCTTAAGAGACCTCTTTCCTCCCTGTCCCAGCAGCAGCTTAATGACCTCCATCTTCCTGTTCGCCGCTGTCTCCCTTGCCGCCCAGCACAGCGCTGTCCAGCCCAGCCTGGAAGCCACGGATCCGCCTTGTCTTCATCCAGGAGCATGTTTCAATCATCAGGCCAACGGCAGGTTCCCCTACTTACAGCGCAAGGGTGAGACGTCGAGCAGGGTCGGGATATTAAGGTCTGCCTTCTTAGACAGGAGGTACTCTACAACGAGACTGTAGCTGCGGCTACTGCTGTCGCTGACAATTGGCACCATGTCGAGGAGTGGCGTGCGGCCTTTGTTGTCTTGGAGATTAACCTTAGTCCCGATGTTGACCAGTGCCTTGGCTGCTACCATGTCTAGCAAGGTAGTCGAAGTGAGGGAGTAGAGAGTCGTCTTGCCATCGCCATAGGCTATGTTGACGTCGGGATTGTACTGGAGGAGGACTGCCATGATTTTGGCCGTGGTGGCGTGGTGCAGCGACGAGCATCCGTGGCCCTTTGCCGTGCAGTCGACGTCGGCGCCAGCTTCCAGTAGGTTTCGTATGGTAGCGATATCTTCGCTCAGGGAGGCAATGTTGAGCGATGTGTGCCCATTATGAGTGACGTACACCCATGGTATTCGCTTGGCCCTGCCAGTCCGACCTAGGCTTTGAACTGGGCAAGGATAGGAAAAGCAACTGCTCGTCATTCTTGTGTCGCGAGGTGGATTGGAGCTAGGCTGTCCTCGCACTTCATTGTTACCTCTGGGTGCCGCCCAAGGACCTTTTACCTTGGTGTAGGCCAGGAAAGGCATAGCTGGAGAACATTCCACCCACGTCAGCCTACATGTCGATTGGCTCATGGCTGCAAGTTTCAACCAGGAGCTGCCTTGCTTCCGTTCTTATCTCCAACAATAGGCGAACAACCGCTTTACTGTCGTTGTTGACAGTGGCGGCGACGAGGTCCTCATTCATCATCTCCGGCGTGTGTTCTTCGTCTTTCATGCCCTTGATGAAACCCACCAAGCAAGAAGTTGTCTTGGCCCGGCCTCTGATGACAGGTCGCTTCAGGCAATCACCAATGTTGGTCGGGATCGACGTCGTCCTCTGAGCAGTGTCCAAAACGCCTCAGAGACCCCCAAGTGTCCCAGGAGGAAGGCCTGGGCGAAAGCGTTATTTGTGTCACAATATTTCCCCAAGCGTTGACCCCTTGCTGATCTAATGCCATGAGGACTAGCACACCACTTTGTGAGTTGACCGTCATTTCAAGGGCTATCCTGATGGCGTCATTGTCGGTGATGATGCTCGAGTCGACATAGGGCTCGCTGACAGTGTCCAGGGGACCTTGGACCTAAGATTCGAGGAATAGACTGTAGATGTCTACATACCTGTTCAAGCCTGCCCTAGGGAAGGGTGTCATGGAGAAGACAACGAATGCGGCTTTGAGGGGGCATTTCCGTGTGAGAAGTATTTAAATTGCCTCCTTTAGCTCTGCATATCCAGATACGCCAATGTGTATTGAGGGCGGCCATGCGTGACCGCTGGGAGCTGCGTTGATGAATTGAACGATTTTCTGGCTCAGTTAACCCATCGAAGGCTGGCCTTTGACTACAATAAAGAACACAGTGTTCCTGGTAGTACATGATGATGTACCGATGCGGGGCTGGGCGATCTTCGTACATGGACCAGAAATTGGGGTTAGATACCGGCTCGGGTTCCCAGTCAGACCCGTGGTTTTCCTCTTCAAATTGCCGAAAGCTCTCCAGCTGGAGGATTTCCAGCCAGACATGCAAGATGCAGTCATGAACTCGCTCCTCGACACTGAACCACTCATTACTCACCGTCAAGGAATAGCTTGCGGATAGCAGGGTGGTTACGCCTGGCCTTATTATTACTGACCGCGAGGAATCCCCAAAACAGGCTTCTAACCGGCGAGACAAGATGTAGGCTCTTCTCGCGGGCGGCCTCGCCCAGAAACACACGACGTTATCCCCAAGTGACAACCATGACTAGATCTTGAGCGTTGAGGCCGGAAGGCACGCAGCGCCTAGGTCATTTCCTACTGAGCTAGTGGTATATCTGACTCGGGGATCATATTGATAGGATTTCAGAAGAAGGACTGTGGCGTGGTGGGTTTGCACAGGGGAGGGATATGGCTTCTACTGCTCTAGTAACGAGTATGCGTTGAAGCTCATGCGGGTAGCTTCCGTGAAGAACTGGCGCCAGCTTTGCTGTTGGCGTGTAGCGGGTCCACGAAGGGAGTGAGAAGGTATATGGCGTGCCTCGAGGCGTCCAAACAGGCATCTGAATTGTGCAAGTCTGGCTTGGATTCGCTGAGTGTGGCTGCCATAAAGCTCCCTAAGCCACCAGAGCCCACACCCCCCGAATTCTCGAGCAGTATATGATTGTAATTTCTCTGTTATACGTTTCTTGAACTGGTCTAGATTCTTGAGCACATATAGGTTCTTCTTTCTCTCCAAGCAGGCAAAGAAGTCTACCGGATAGTAGAAAACATCAAAACCTAAATAGTGCCCGTGAGTCAAACCGCTTATCAAAGTTGCAGTTGGCTTCTCATACTTCATGTCTGGTGTCATCAGGATCTGGGAGTTGAAAGAATTCGCCATCGACAGGGCTGAGCTGCGGCGGCCGTCATGGCGGTCGAACGTAAAATTGAGAGCGATTCGTCACCCATCCATTTGTTTCTCCTCGAAAGCTTGACAGAAGCTTTGGGAAGCTTATCTTGGTCATGTCTGGGTGTGTCGGAGTCGTGACTGACTTGCCTGCAGCCGTGTATTGGCTGCGGCGTGTAATGATAAACCTGATGGCGACTATTAGTCGACACAAGAGGAGTCAAGTTGGATCGACGCACTCGCAGTATCCTTTATTGATGCCCCGGGTTGCTCATTGCCCTTCTTATTCATACATATTGTGATCTCTTAGTTCCTAGATTGGATGATATATCGGCTATTCTGCCCTCTGCAAACATTTCACATCTGCCTTGGGGCAATAGGGAGCCATGACGCCACTGATAGCTGTAGATGTCTAGAGTCGCTCAAAGGCAGATATTGCCGCATTGTCTGCTGGAGGACAGCTGGGAGAATATTGGCTTGGCGCCGAGTCAGGTGTGCTTTTGACCGGGTTTTGGTTGGCACCCGCCTGAGCCTCCGGGCTATTTGGATGGTTGAGCGCCGTAGGGCAGCGTGAACTTAAAGAGACTGGACAAGGCTATCCATCGGTCCGTTCTGGTAGATGTCTTTAAGTCCCGCTGGAAATGCCCCGCGGCGTCCCTTGTCTTCAGCAGGATGACACCCCCAAAAGGTTGGTAGATGCCCACTTGGGAGATGGGGTTCTTCAGCAGCGTTCACGGAGCACTGTCGGCCTCGCCGTCCTCTCTGAACACCACGAGTGTTGCGTTCGACGTCTAGTCGTCTTCGGACAAGGTATCGCGCACAATTTCGATAATTTTGCCTTGGTTTCGAACGGCCCCTTTGCGACAGTCACTTCCTGTCTTCCTTTGGTAATGGTCCTCTGCTATGTTGTGAATATGGAAGGAATTTTGGCTGTTTGGCGGCAGGAGCACGGTGTTGGCGGTAATAACAGCATCCATGTCTGTTTCCTCTTTGTCCTTTGTCGAGTTCTACAAGTCGTTGTCCAAGAACTGGAGCCGAGAAAAAGCATCAAGGATATTTTCCATTTTGCCAGGGAGATGAAGAGTGAGAACAGAGAGAGCCTGAGAAACTTAAGGAGCTAGATGAACTTGAGCAAAAGATATCCAGCAAAGGGAGGTAGGACATTACGGACGGGAAGTAGAGCAAACAGGCGAGCGGCACTAATGACACTGGCACCAAAGAGAAAGAAAAAGATGTGGAAAGGCTTGCCAAGGAGACCAAAGGGTTTAGAAAACTGTCCTGCACTTCGCACGAGTCAACAGTAGTGAGGCCCAATCCCGACGGCAAGACCCTTTCCCACGTTTTGGCCTTCGAAGACACTGTCGCCGGAAGAGTGTACCCCCTCATGAGTTGAGTGGATGAGATTGCTGGAAATAGGCTGGTTGACATGGACCGTAAGTAGCTAGCATCATTCCACATACCCATCCAGAAAGAGAACTGCGACACATGTTGGCCGCCCAGGATCAGTTCTAGAAGGGCGAAACGGGTCGAACAAATGGGGCTTGGACAATGTACTCAATATCCATGACACACACAACTATACCTTGGTTTATCTTGCTAAAGACTACATGCCACCTTGCTTGCTACACACTCTCAAACTTGCCCAGAAGTTGGTCCAAAACGCCAGCAAGACCTCCCAGCGAAAGGAACTCTTCAAGTCTAACTGGCCCCATCTGGCAGTCGAGAGGAAACGGTGCAGTCCCCAGCATGTTGACATTGCTATGTTGTTGATCGGGTGCTGCAAGAGGTCGTGACCCGTGGCGCCCGCAACGCTTGATCGGCGAAGACTTCTACGTAGGTTAATCCACTCATGCTTGTGTGGGATGTTTGGTCAGCGATAAGGTCGGCCGCGAAATCCGACGCCGAGAACAGGCATTTTCTCTCTCATGAAGCGTCACTTACCGTGTCGTGAGGTCTGATACTATGATTCCAACCAAACAATGCTGTCCCATCGACTCAACGCCATTGAGCGTCTGGCGTCCGCACCGCTCTCCTGGGCATACTTTCGTGTAATGCCCTCGGTGATGTGAGTCCTGTAGCTCACCGGATAGGATGGTTTCAATCGGGCGGGAGGAATATCTGCCGGGAGGGTCGTTGCTGGTATTAATGACGTCTCCAAGATGAGTTACCAGGAACAGAGATGACGACTTTCTGCCTCAGTTAACGCATCAAGGGCCGGGCTGCAACTACAATAAGGAGCACATTGTCAACACACCATAACATCATGACCGGATGCTAATACATTGGCTGGTACAAAGACCACAATGATCAAGTATAGTGGTCTAGAGAGCACAGAATAGAGGTAGTTCGATCGGCCGTGAGGGAATCTCTGCCGGGAGGAAAGCACAGAATAGAAGGATTTCGGTCAGGCGAGAGGGAATAGAAAGAGATGAGCGCCCTGCAATCAATTCCCCCGAGCCCGATCGAAATCAAGTTATTTCCTAATGTACCATGCCAGCCGGATAGGGCAGCTATTGCATCATGGCTGGTTGCAGTGGACATGGATGGACTCCAAGGAAATATCGCAGATTCCTAATTAGGCAGTGATGGTAGACTCTGGCATCCTCGGGGCCAAGAACTGAACGAACCATTATGATACAGTCATTCAAATAAGCATACGTAATTACTCAAAGAACAGCACTTGCTATAAACCGCGCCTCGCTTCCATGGCTTCAGCAACTATTGAGATACATTTTTGTCATCCTTTGGTCGCAACCACACGGCAAGAATCTAGGAAATCTTTTGAGGGGGATGCCAAAAGCCCCGAAAATGGGCAGCCAGGCTGTGAGTTGTTTGAGCTCATGGCTGTTTGTTTTGTCCACCTCCTATCTGCGTCCTGCAGGCGCCATAGACCCTGCTACAGCGGTCAGCGGCAAGAGCTTATTTATTGTCTCTTCTCAATGCTAGATATACCACTTTGTCACGGCCTACCTACCAAACGAGTATTTAGCGTGATCAAATGCCGAGTCAGTTATTCCAGCTATAGAAGTCTCCTTGTGCAAAACCCTGATTTGTGCATCATATGCGCTTGTGCAAAGAAATCTTGTCATACTCGTACACAGGTTTTTCACATTTAGCCCACTTGACTTGAGCTCGGATTTAGAGCCCTGGGGTCGAAACATAGGCGAGACTGGGATAGGTGATAGCTCAAACAAAACAACCATGATTATTTTGTAACTTACTCGGCCAGTCTAGTGTGCCGTCTATTATCTCAGGCACTTGATGCACGTGAATAAACGAGAGGTTCAAGACGGAGCAAGCCCGTATATGGCAGGTGGGGGAGTTGTCCATGCTCAGACGGTGATGCTGTCTCCCGTGAGGTTTGGTGAGGTAGGCGCGTAGAGAAGTTATTACACTTGACCATCCACTTGCGATTAAATGACGTGTCTAAATCTACTACTAGTTATTTACTGCTGTGCATTCAAATGACTCGAAATAAAAGGGAACATGGCCAGGGATTTGAGGGCCAAGCCTGGACTTGGTCTACTTGCGGCGCAGTAACCTAAGATGACTATTTGCGTGATGACACGCGATCCCACATGGATACCAAAAGTACCCATGGGCCAATGGTGTAGAGTTCCCTGGACCTGGGATCACTAAGTCTTCAAAAAGCCCGTGGTTGAGAGGATTGGACCTCGCGTGACATTGTCCCGATCGGGCGAGGGACCAAGGGACCAACCCCTTCCCTTCTCTTAATTCACCATGGTGCAAAAGCTCGCGTGTACCGTACTTCCATGCCAAGACTCGACCAACGCCTTACCTCATGTCCTCTCTTCATGCTCGTTGCACGATTGTTCGTAGCTTCACTTCAACGCTGAGTCTGAGAGCCTACAAGTTGACCCCAAAGGGCCAACTCGCGGTTACGATGCTCATGATCACCTGGTCATCTCCCATGAGGTTCCCTCGCCTATATCAAAGGTTTTTTGCTATAATGATGCAGCCGCCAATGACTACCGGCCTATCTCATGCCTTGTTTGCGGAAAAATACTTATTACTCAACGTTCACACTCGTATCAACATCCCAACTGGACCCGGGTTCCGGCGAATCATCAAGTCTTCTCTAGATTACTGCCTAATGTCACTGAAAGGATACACAGTGATGTTACTCATATGCCCGCCAAGGTAAATCCGCCGCAGGACTCCATAACACTCCATTGTCAGCCCATCTCACACGCTACTCGTGGTCCTCCTCCATCCTCTTCTCGATTATGTCTCTGGCTCTATCGAGAATCTCGGGGTAGGTGTCGCTACTGGTGGGCGACAGAGGGGAATCGTCAGGCTGTCTCATACCACCCTTCTGATGCTCCGACGTGCTAAGCTTTGTGGCTGAGTCGGCGCCGGTGAGGATTATAGGGCCATGGGATAGAGGCATCTTGGTTCATGGCGTAGGGTAAGGGGTGTTCATGGGGCTCAAGAATGAAGATGCAAGGGTAATATTGGGGAGAGATGGTTCAGAGACTGTTTGGTTCAAAGAGATGGAGAAGGGGGTGACGACTTGAGGACTAAGACTGAACCCCTAGTTAGCAAGACGCCCATCTCTCTTCAAACATGCCTAACCCCCCTCACTAAGACAGAGCCCCTACGTCCCGTTTGCCCACCCCTACATGCAGCATCCTCCCCGCGTGGCAAACTTACTCATGCCACGATCAAAAATATCTCCAGCCTGGCCACCCGAGACACTGCATTTTCAATGTTACACAATCTCATTCCTGTCAACACAACGGTATTACGCCAATTGCATTTGAAACGTCTTAGCGTCGACGTTTGTTCTACCTATGCCACCACTGACAATAAGGAATCTCCCAAGTGGCATCCTCATGTGAGAGACTTCAATAAACGCGACAGAGTCAAGAGGCTTTCTAAGACAAGACAGGCCATGGGAGACCACTTTCATGAATCAATTAATTATGGTGCATTGAAGGATCTTAGCGTACTAGTCCCTTAACGCATATCTATTTCCTCGTCCCCCGGGGCCTAGCTACCCTCGTCTTTCTGCCATAGGCAAACAGGTCCATGTATATTATCTCCCGTTTGTTCCGCCCTTCATCGGTGCGTGAAGCCGCTCAGCCACCTCTGATGACGGATCCTCTGTTTGTCGCTCCATTTCTCGCTCTATCTGTCGCTTGTTGCCCGCCCTACCATGCTTCGTGAGATGTCCGAGCTAATGTTCCGCCTTTGAAACATCCCTTCTTCTTGTTTTTCTTCGCTCTCACTTGCGCTTCTCTTCTTTTTGCGTGTTCTTACCCTGTCAGTATTGTTGAAATTAATATAACAAACCGTTCCGTTCAGCAAAAAGCAGTCCACCATGGCTAGGTTCGCGAGCTTCTGCTGAATATATCTGACCGTATGTCCCCTCAATCATACCATATGTTGCAGTCTGATTTTGATGCTTACTGCGTTTTCCCCCAGGCCTCTCAAGTTCCCCCTGTGCAGTGAAGGCCGCATCGGCAATTCAAGGTCCAATGGGTTGGATATCCACGTGAGGAGATGAAATGGGAATCTGCTGGAAAGTCCTATGATACGCACCTGAGGAGAAGGTGGAATATGACGCTAGTGTGGGTCTGTGATTTTTCTTGTTAAAGTTGGGCATGGCGTAAACTATGTGCTTGGATTTGTCTTGTTTGGGTTTGGGGAGTTGTTCTGCTGGAATTTGGATTTAACTCTCCCTAAGTTTGTTGATCGAATACTGGTAACAGGATTCACTTAGGAAAGAAATACTCGTCGGTCTTCTGCACCCATTTGTTGATGGGTAAAGCAGACGAAGTTATGGTCCTGGGAACCTCTTCTCCAGCTTGCAAAAGGTTAGTGATGTGACATTTTGTGTTCTTGGCCACGAAATAGCTTGATGTGAGGTTCATTATAGTTGAAGCCCAGCTCTTGATGAATTAAATGAGCCAGAAGACCTAACCAGAAGATTGTGAGATGTTTTTTGCTGTTATGGCTGATGGCTTCTTATCATCATTGCGGACACAAGTACTGGGACCAGGCCCACGGTACACAACCGGGACGTAAGGGAGACCGAGTGGTCTGTGATCTAAGAGAGACCGGGTTTGAGCCAAGGGCTACACGACTCTTTTACGAATGGACTCGGAACTTTGCACCACAGTCGGACCAGTAGGCTGTTCCGTATAGAAGACTAGGTACCAAGCGTGAGCTATTGGGAGTAAATGAACACGACAGAACACCCGCTCATCGGTCCAACATTGCCTGTACAAACGGCTTGCTCATCATAGAGACATAAAATTTCGTGTGATAATATTTATCAAATAGACGCTACAAGACTGAGTGTCATGAAAGAAGGCGACTGCTACCTAGGCGCCTGTTTGGGTATCTAATTGTGTATTACGGGGTACTCATTGTCGTGACTGCGCGCTACCCGATACTGAAACACTCCTTATTCGAGAGCTGCAAAGTCTTGAACATCCGTCCGTTGCCTTTTTCGTCTCATTTTCCCTACCCACAACTGAGCATAACTCTAGGGTTCCAGGGCGAACAAGGGAGTGCGAGGTGTCCAAGCATTCTCGAGAGAACAAGTGGACTAGCGAGGCACGAGCTTCTAACCACGCGCTTACGGATTTTTAAGAATTTTCACCTGCAATAAATCTTGATCTTTCTGGCTCTCTATTAAAGCGACTCGTCGTGATCCGTAGGTGGTGATAGTTGAGGTTCGTGGGACACGACGTTGATTGGGTGCTTTGTACAGTGTAGACCGATCAACTTTTCATTCATTGGTCAATGTCATTATGTCAGCCGCGGGCGGATCATTTCCGCTCCGTGCGGGTAAGGCAGGCAAACTGTCACATGCTCACCATCTTCACTCAAACAACAAATAGAAGAATAAAAAGATCGCGCAATCAATCAATCAATCATTCCATCACCAACCATGGCCAACAGACGCAAGAGGCCTGATGTTACTCTACCATCACGTCTTTCGCGCCTCGAATCTCCTCGCAAGGTCACTCCCCCCGAGCGCAAAGGCCTCCTCCCATCACCTCCCGCGAGTGTCCAGCGCCTTTCGCCGACGAGCCGAATGCCACGGAGCCTTCTCGACTACAAGTTCCAGGCAGAAATTGGCGAGGTTCCCTCCATCACCTCCATCTCTCTGAGCCAGCAAGAGTTCTCCAACGCCCAGGACGAGATCGAGATTGCCTTCCGCCGGTTCGACTACGAACCCAGGCGAGGTCGCATCATCTTGCGCATGCCCTCCCCGACTCATGACACCTTTGTCGGCCTCATCAACAAGGCAATCTATGCTGAACTGACCAGAGTCGCAAGCCACCACGCCAAAGCTCGCCTCTTTGCCTCGCAGATTTTGATGGCTGGTTCTTCGCGCATCTTCCTCAACGACGACAACGAGGATAGCGAGAGTAACGACCGAGATGAGGCGCTGAACAAGACCCGTCGTCAGCCGGATGCTCAATACCACCATCCCAAGGTCGCTTTCCCTGACGTCGTGGTCGAAGTGTCGTACTCGCAAGACAAGAAACAGCTATCCAAGATCGCCAAGCAGTATATTCACTCCTCCGACGGCAATATCAAAGCTATTATCTATATTAATATCGATTTTCGGGCTTAATTAACCTATTAAGGGCTAAGCTATAATTATAATAAAAAATAAATCTTAAATATAATATAATATTATAACTTAATATTAATATAATAGCCTAATTAAATTTCTATAATAATAAAAAAATTATATTTAATTAGATTATTAAAAAAATTTAATTTTTTATAAATATTTTAATTATTTTAATTTTTATATAAAAAATAAAAAAAATTATTTATTTTTTTTATTTTTTTAAGTTATAATATAATAATTATAAGATTCTTAAGAGATAAACTAATTATATAGGTTTATATTAATAAAGGAGAATATTATATATCTTAAATAAGGGTATAAATTATATTTAATAATATTATTAAAGGTATTAAGTATAATTAAGTTATATTAAGAGCTAAGGTAATTAATATATAAGAATATATAATAAATATATTTAATATACTTAAAGTATTTACTAAGGTAAAACTTATAATACTTATTTATTTACTTAGATAATAATATTATAAGTAAATATTATATAAAAATACTTATTTATTTTATAATAAGTCTTATTTATTTTTAAAATAAGCTTATTATATAGCTAGGTTTTATTATATTAAACCACTTAGTTTAATATTAGGCTATAATATTTTAAAGCTTAAAAATTTAATAATTTAATTTTTTTTTAATTAATATTAATATTTATAATTATATTTTATATTTTAAAATTATAATTTTTAAGTTTAAAAAAATAAAATTAATTTTTTAAAAAGCCTTTTTAATATATTTTTTATTATAATTATTTTATATAAAATTTAAAAAATTAAAAAATACTTAAGTCTTTAAAATATAAATTATAATATATTTAATTTAATATTATATTTCTTAATTATAAATATTTTTAATATTTTTAAATACTTAATATTAAGTAATTAAAATAAATAAATAAAATAATATATAAAGCTAAATTAATATTTTTTTATAATATTTTTTAAATTTAATAAAATATTAATTTTTATAATTATTATATATTAATAAAATTATTTAAATTATATAAGATTAATCTTATTAATTATTTAATTATTTTAAGTTATTATAAGAATTTAATTACTTAAGAAATTAATTTTTTAATATTAATTAATATTATAATATTTATTTAATATACTTAATAAGTAAATAACTTAGATAAATAAATAAATTAAAAATCTCTTAACTTATATTATTTTTATTTAATTAATTAATTTATATTTACTTTATATATTATAATTTAATTATAAAGCTAAAATATTTTTTGCTTTTTAAGCCTTTTAAAATAACTTAAATTTATATATTTAATATATTATAAAAATTTATATAATAAATTATTATATTTTAAGTTATTAATAAAAAGGTACTTAGTCTTATTATAATTTTATTTAGAAATTATATTAATTATTTAGTTTAAATATTAATATTTTTTTAAGTTTTTTTTTAATTTAAATTTAAAATAATTCTTATTAAACTTTATTAAATATAAGAAATAATAAATTTATTATTTCTTAATTATAATAACGTACTTAATAAGCAAGTATCTTATGCAAGCAAGTATCTTAAAAATCCTAACCCTTAAAATAGAAATCGCAATAAAAATACTATAAATTATTTAATTAATTAAAGCTACTTACTATACTCTTCCCTAGACGTCTTAATCACTACCTGATAGGTCCTTGTATTATGCCCGGGCTTGCCGTAAATACCATAGCGCCGAATACCCGGTCTAACCGACCTCGCTCGACTACCACTCCTCGACGATTCGGCCACTACCTGCGTATCTATATCTATTTGATTAATTGCTTGCCTTCTTTCCTCTACCGTTATTATTCCTCTTTTCTATAGTCTAGTCCTTTTTGCCCTCCGGCGCCGGCTTAATATCTTATTCGCCTCTCGAAGGTCTTTGTTCTTAGCGGTCAATAAGGCAACCCGATATATAATAGCCTTTATCCCCTTCGTAAGACTCTAAAGAGCCTCTAAAATTGACTCTGGGGAGCTACTCTAGTGCCTTCTGATTTATCTTTTAAGGTATTTAGACTAAGATCTAGCCTTAAGCATGGTCTTTGGGGTCTTTGAAGCCCAAGGGGTCGACGGTTCAGCTGCCTCCTTAACCGGCATTAGCGTCCGTAGCTACACATTAAGCTTCGAGATCACATTTTCTAGGTCCAGAGGAATAAGCCTGGCTCCTTTGAATATACCCCTGATATTTCTTTCCGTTATAGTAGCCTCGTGTGCGGCGTGGAAGGCCAGAAAGAACTCGGTCTTTGAAATATGGGTAATAGAGCATCTGATCAAACGCTCTATTTCTCGACTATAAGCCTTCTTTAGCACACTAAAGCACCTAACGTTAAGGGGCTAGAGTAGATGAGATAAATAAGGTGGCATATAAAGCCGGATAATCTTCTTCTCCTCGTAATATCTCTCGAATTCGATAGAGTAGTAGCTTTCGTGGCCATTAAGGATCAGAAGACGATAGCGATTATTTAATCGCTTAGCTATATACCAGTTAAAGTACTTTAGCCACTCGAGACCGGTCTCGTTATCGGTCTAGCCATTTTGGGTCATTGTAATAGCCTAATCGCCCGGGAGGTTACTATCTTGGTACTAATTAGCGAGGTAGTATTGGCCCGCACCGATGATAAATAGCTAGATCGCCTAGCCTTCCGTATTAATCGCCTAAATAATTATAATCCATTCCCGGTTTCTAGGCTATATTGATTTCGGCTTTAAATGCCTTTCTGCACCTGTAATAATTATTCCGCTTATAATTATACCCATAAGAAAGCTAGTCTCATCAAAGTTATAGATATTATCTAATCGGATGCTATACTTCGCGATTATATTCACTATAAGCCGAAACTAATCGCGGATAATAGTTGGATCTTTATACTTAGCTCTCTAGTAGTTATATTTACGAAAGAAACGCGTCTTAAGGTCTAGGTGCCGCTTAACGAAGTTATGAGCCCAACGCGTGCTAATTAGTAGCGCGTCGCGGTTAATAAGTAATTAATTAGCTATTTCTTTTATACTATGTAGCCATAGGGGAAATCCTCGCGAATCTAGGTTAAGAATAAAGTGAATAAGGATCTGCTCCTCTAGATTAGATAGCCGATGTGATTTCTAGATAGTATCGCATCGAGATTAGATGCCCTTTTGCCGGCGGCTAAGGGTCTTCTAGGAGACTATGTATATGCTTGCGGCGCGCCGAAGACTTAAACTCGGGTTATTTTGAAGGGTATAAAGAGTAAGAAGCATTCTAGCTTTATAATTAGACTGTGATATACTAGGTAGTTAGGAATTAATTAATTAAATAGTAATAATGAAAGTTGAGGGATTTTTGAGATACTTGCTTGCATGAGACACTTG
>NW_003315757.1:0-31020 GCF_000151355.1 Fusarium vanettenii 77-13-4 | reverse complement strand
TAAGAGATAAATTAAAAGGTATAAAAATAGCTTTTTAGACTTAATTCTTAAAGTTATTTAGTTTTTTATAAAAGAAATAAAAGCTATTATATATAAGGTTACCTTATTAATAGCTAAAGTTAAAGACCTTTAAGAAATAAATAAGATATTAAGTTAATATTAAAGGGTAAAAAAGACTAAATTATAAAAAAGAGGGGTAATAATAATAAAAGAAAAAAGATAAGTAATTAATTAAATAGAGGTTAATATATAGGTAATAGCTAAATTATTAAGGAGTAGTAATTAAGGAAGGTTATTATAATTAGGTATTTAATATTATAATATTTATAGTAAGCCTAGCTATAATATAAAGACTTATTAAGTAATAATTAAAATATCTAAGGAAAAATATAATAAATAATTTTAATTAATTAAATAATTTATAGTAATTTTATTATAATTTATATTATAGAGGTTAAGATTTTTAAGATATTTACTTATTTAAAATATTTATTTATTAAGTATATTATATTAATTATTTTTAATTATAATAATAACTTAATTACTTAAGAGGTTCTTTTTTAGTATTAATTAATAAAGTAATATTAGCTTATAATTATAATAAATAATTAAATTACTTAGCTTTTTATATTAATAGCTTAAATAATTATAACTTATTTTTAATTTCTAAGTTAAATTAATTTTAATTTTTTTAATTTTTTTATACTTATAATAATTATTTTATTTATAATTATACTTATTATAAAGCTAATTTTATTAAAGTTATAAATATTAATAAGGGTAATATTATATTTCGCGATTATATTTTTTATAAATAAGAATTATTTTAAAATACTAAATAAATCTTTATATTTAGTTCTTTAATAATTATATCTATTATAAAAATATATCTTAAGCTCTAAGTATTACTTAATAAAATTAAAAGCCTAGTACTTATTAATAAGTAATATATTATAATTAATTAATAGCTAATTAGTTATTTCTTTAATATTATAAAGTTATAGAGGAAACCCTTAAGAGTCTAGGTTAGGAATATAATTAATAATAATCTATTCCTCTAGATTAGATAGTTTATATAAATTAGGGATAATATCGCCTCGAGAAGGTTTACTATAATATTAGACATAGAGGGTACTAAGCGGGACCTTATATATCTTTATAATAGGGTAGATATATAATTTCGGGTTCTTTTAAAGAGCCTAAAGGGCAAGGATAATATTTATCTCTTTACTTAACTATGATATATTTAGTAGTTAAGAAATAATTAATTAAATAAAAAGAAGGGGCGTTAAGGGATTTTTTTCCGACTTATTTATCACGTACGTTATATATACGGGACTGTCCCAAGGTTTCCGCTATGTATCTATTGTATCACATATAGCTCTCACAATTGAAGTAAATTCTTCATCCATTCCCCACTCAAACCCAGTCACTGCAGTCTTCTAGACTGATTAGTTGTGTGTTGTGGCCTCGACCCCAAGCTTCTTCAACTGTTTTTCCAACAACGTAAGCATATGAACCAAAATATGAATGTCCCCTCGTACTCACCTCAGCAATAACATCATATCCATAGACAAAGTCCTGTGCGCCTGGGTCAATCCTAACAATCATGTCAGCCTCAGTCAGATCTTGTCAAGCTTCGGCGATGCATACCAGTAGAATGGGTATCCGGGTTGCTGATCGTAGAGTTGAGATTCGGCGAGCTTATCTCTCGCCTCTTGCTCTGGGCCATCAGGCAAGTGGTTGATGTGTCTCTGCATCACGCTTCAACCGCCTGCTCTCTCCTCTGACTCCCTCTTTGTCAAAGATTGTAGACTTACCTGCTTTATACTCCACTTCTGTAGGGCGGTGCTCCGGGGGACTCTCAGGTCTTGATACGTCTTCAGAGCACTAGGCAGTTCCTCTTTGCTCTTTATCTTGGAAAGAAGGGTGCCTAGTGCGGCACCGTCCTCGATAGCAGAGCCAGCTCCCTGTGCCATGTACGGCAGCATCGGGTGGTAGGCATCGCCTAGGAATACGACCGTGGCTTCTTCGTTGTACCAGCGCTCCAGTTCGTTAACTATGCAGCGTTAGATAGGGCCGAGAGTTAAGCTTCCGTGGCACTCACGATGCATTAGCTTCCACTTCTCTATTTTGTTGACCTGGCATAGGAACCTTTGCAGCCTGGGGTTATCGATCAGCATGTATCTATCGGTGGCGATGGCTGTCAACTCACAGCGGATCCCACTTGTCAAAAATCTCCCTCATCTCGGAAAGGTCACCTGGCATCTTGGCCACGTTGTCTGGCAGATTATCCGGAACCAGCAGGACAATGTTGGCCATGGTGTTGTTCCTAAGAGGGTAGTAGATGGCGTGGCATTCTGGGCCAACCCATAGGCAGACCCGGGGCTTGTTCATGAAGTCGAGCAGCTCCTGATCCTGGATTTCTTCGGATTTGAGGACAATGCGATACGCGAGGTCCCCCGTCGCTATGGGACGGCTGGGCCTACCGAGAACCTTGGATCGGGTGTTGGACCAGAGTCCTGTTCCGTGTTAGCTTAGGTAGTAATATGATAGCTGGGGGATCCTACCATCTGCAGCTATTACTAGATCTCCGGTGATCTTGTCACCCTTGTCGGTGGTCAACTGGGGAATCGAAAGATCCATATCCTTTACCAGAGTACCGAATTGGAAGCGGACGCCGAGGCTCTTGGCCCGCTTAAACATTGCTAGCTGTAGATCGGCTCGGTGCATATCCCAGTAGGGAGACCGATACTTGTCGAGCATCTCTGCGGCAAAGTTCTGGCGCTCGCCAAGAAGCTTACGGCCGTCAAATCGGCGGACAAGGAACTCTTCCGGGCTGCTCGCCAGCTTCTCAAGGCCAGGCTTGAGACCCCAACGAAGAAGCAGCCGTGTCGCATTCGGTGTGAGCTGAAGACCTGCACCGATCTAGGGGGCCCAACATGTCAGCGTCTGCTGTATAGGGTTACAGGCCCCAGTGGAACTCACCTCAGCTAGCACAGGAGCCGATTCCACGACGAGGACATCGTGGCCAGGCGACTCTTGCTTGACCGAGAGGGCGGCGGCGAGTCCACCCAGCCCGGCTCCGATAACGACGAGTACGGCAAAGTCTGTAGATCTTTCTGTATTCCTTCCTTCTGTGTAGAGGTACCTATTAGGGCATGAAATGATTCCCAATGTGTGCCATGGTTTTATAGTTCATGCCTCATTGTTGGCCATTGAACTCCCTACCCTGGTGGGTAGCGCTCTCTACGATTAGCCCAGCCACTCAAAGTATCAGCCCAAACTCTTAATTCACCACCGCAGAAGAGATTTATCCACCGGTGTACCCGCTGTATCTATCCATCGATCCATTAATCCATCTATATAGCCAGAGCAGTCAGTAATCCCTCGTCCCGACTCAAAACCAGTCACTCACCAAGCTACGTCTCCGCAAGTTGTTCTTATTCTCCACAACACATTCCACCTCGACAGCAGTTTCCATCATGTCAACACTGGCCGGCAAGGTTGCTCTGATCAGCGGCTCCTCGGCGGGTTTAGGCGCCGCCATCGCCCGGGAGCTGTTCAGCCGCGGGGCGTCTGTGGTCATCAACTATCCCAACCAAAGTGAGAAGGCCAACGCAGACAATGTTCTCAAGAGCCTTGGCGAACCCAGCCGAGCTGTCGCTGTAGAAGCAGACCTTTCAACGCCAGAGGGGCCACGGGTGCTTGCTGATGCGGCGGCCAAGGCCTTTGGCAAGATGGACATCCTGGTCAACAGCGCTGGCATCAACCGTCCGACGTTTCTCGACGATCCTGACGACGCAAAGGTCGAAAAGACGTGGCATGATATTGTCTACCTCAACGCCAGAGGCGTCTTCTTCCTGACCCGCGCCGTCCTCAAGCACCTTTCACACGAGAACTCGCGCATCATCAACATCGGCAGCTCCGTGTCCCGCACACCGGGGCCGGAATCAAGCATTTATGCCGGAACCAAGGGGCTCGTCGAGGTCTACACCCAGTGCTGGGCGTCGGAGCTCCCTCGCAAGTACGGATGCACCGTCAACGCCGTGGCCCCCGGCCCTGTCGGCACAGATGCCTTTCTCGCTGCTCCCAGCGCCGTCAGAGAGG
Source organism: Fusarium vanettenii 77-13-4 (assembly GCF_000151355.1). NCBI lineage: Eukaryota > Fungi > Ascomycota > Sordariomycetes > Hypocreales > Nectriaceae > Fusarium > Fusarium vanettenii. Next base: position 26,910 of record NW_003315757.1, on the reverse strand, counting down.
CACTGCAGCCGATGATTGACGCTACACCTGTCGCTGCGCGTGTGGGTACACCTGAGGAGATTGCATGGGTTGTTGCAACCTTGGCTGAGGAGAAGGCGGGTTGGATCAACGGCGCGTATATCCCCGTCAGTGGTGGATCCAGCATATTCTAGATGAGCTATCGTTTTTAGGTGTCTTGGAATAGAATGATGTACAATCGCTGGATCACTTGATTGACTGACCGTAATAAATGTCATGTTTGAGTGAACAATGTGGAGGTGGGATCGACTGTAACTATACCAACTCCCGATAACCCGCCGTCAACACTCACAAGTGGCGAAAGATCAGACAAGAGTTGCAATGATCTGACCATTCAGATACTCATTTTGATCACGATGCTGCGGATAGACTTCAGGACGCCTTAGATAACGGAACGTATCGGAATGCAAGGCAATTCGGAAAACAGGACACATCTTTCTTCGTATCTCAACGTCCTGCATGTTTTTCGGTCTGCGGTAGTGACTGTAAATGATGCCCTTGCTTGAGATGCCTACCCGAGCTTCCTCCCCCCATCAACGGCCTGGATTTGTACCTGTATCTTAAGAAGAGCATACTGCTTTGTCAGGACGAGTACCAGAATCAAGTGAAGGTCCAATCCTAATGCCCGTTTGCAACTCCATTCGCTCTCCGTGCCTCTCTCGCCTCCCTGGCGGCGTCGACCTCCTTGCCATCCACCCAGCTACCATGGAGGCCGTCCATCAGCTTGAAAGGCAGCTTGATCTCGGCCAGGGGCCCCTTGGTGATGTCCAAGGCCTCAAATAGCAGCACCACGTTGCGGCCTTCACGATATCGGTCGGCCACGACGAGGATGTAGCCGTCTTCGGGGTCAGCTCCCTCGTACCTCGGCACAAAGACGGGCTCCTGGAAGGTGGAATCGTCCCCGTGGCGGTACGACTGCAGCTCGCCCGTCTCAAAGTTGTAGCACACCAGAGTGTTGAAGCCGACGTTGCCTTTGGCAGTCTCGTGGTCGTTGATCTTGACTTGATGGGTAGGGTCGACCTTCAAGATCCAGACGCGCGAGTACTTCTTACCCAAGAGGCGGTCGTCGATGCGGCCAAACTCGTTGACGCCGTCGACGAGGACACCCTCGGGGTGGATCATCTTGTCAGTGCTGGCGTTGGGGTCGAACCGGTAGCGAACGATGGGCGCCTTGACCTTTCTGGGGTCGGTGAAGAACCTCTCGCCCTTGGTGTTTGGGAAGAAGGGGAAGTGCAGGTCGGTCCAGACGTTGGCATCCAGGACCAGCTTGCCATCCTCCTCGTAGGCGTTGATGGTGTGCGAGTAGCAGCCCTGGGGTGTCTTGAACCACTTGGCGTCCTCGGGCTTGGCGCCTCGCCGAGGGATGACACCCAGAAGCTGGTAGTCGAGGTTCTCGTCCCAGTAGAAGTGGTCACCGCCGCTCTTCATCTGCTCCAGGCTGGCCTTGAGGCCGTTGATGGGGAACACGACCCAGTTGTCGGTGGCCCAGAAGTCGTGGATCATGCAGGGCCATGGCGCCTTGAACCACACTTCTTCTGAGAGCTTGCCGTCCTTGTCGACGGTAAAGGAGCAGATATCCGGGGACGCCTCTCCGGCAGCCTCATACCCATAGCAGACCAGCTCCCCCGTGGTGGAGTCCGCCTTGGGGTGGGCAGTGTGCGTTGGGCAGCTGAGCGTGCCATTGTAGTCGACATAGCCGAGGGTCTCGAGGGTGATGGGGTCAAGCTCCATGGGCCGGGCATCCTCCTTGAGCGCCATGAGCTTGTTGTCATGAAAGACAACATGAGTATTGGCCGTGGTACCCTTGAGGACGTTCTGGACGCGCGGGTCATCCGTGAACTTGTTGCGGTACCTGCCAAAGAGGGCCCGCCTGGCATCGCGCTCGGCGATGAGCTTGGGCGTGCGCACGTAGCGCTGCTTGAAGTCGACGTGGCCATCCTTGATGTAGAAGGAGCTGACATTTCCGTCGCCGTTGAGAGGGATCTCAGTTTCGGCAAAGATGGGTGGGAACGCGTGGTCTGGTTGCACGCGGTAGAAAGCCCCGTGGATGGTGCTGGGGATCTCTCCGATGACCTCGAGCTCGTAGGCGTCAGCCTCGAACCGCAGGTGGTCCTCGTTCCACTTGCTCATGGCATAGTGCTTGGGAAAGCGGGTGCCTGGGACTCCGGGAACGATGTGCGCCATGATGATCAAGATGTCTCTTCACAGTAGTTACGAGATGAATAGTTGTGGTGGAGATGCAGACAAGGAGTCCCGAGTCTCGGTGTGGTTCTTATATCAACAGTATCATATCCCCATCAAGAACCGTACTTCCGCTACAGAACCTAACTGCCGACTTGTTGCTTCCTTGGCCCCGAGCATTGTTCGAGGTGGCATCTCCACGCCACCCCAGAGTGGGTAAACTTGGCTCCCCACCAGTGCGCACTGAATGGCCTGACGCTACGGGATTAGCACGCACGGGTGCCACCGGGTGCCCGAGTAGTTGGAGATATGGAGCCGTTCATGCTGGCGGGGCCGGCATTTCCATTCGGCTGCTTCAAGTCCATAAGGACCTGCTTATCCTTAATAATGGACTTTGCCGAACGAGACTAGAATTCAACAAAGCCAAGACCCAAGACCCTTTTACTCTCTATTTACTGTCAAACACTTACCACACAGTTTAACAGATTCCAAATGGTTCAGTGGTACGCATCCCCAGAGCTTCAATCGCATCACGACCATGCGTTCGGAACTCGGAGACCAGGGACGCGGACCCTCCCCCCAGGCCACGACGAGGGGAGCTTCCTGCGTGTCCTAGATGAGTTCCGAGCCGCCATTGGCCAGGAAAATGTCATCGTCGACGACGATCTGGTTAACTTCCGTGACCCGTATCCCTTGTTTGAGGAGGGGTTCGAGGCCTCGGCTGGATTATGGTCAGACGCTTCAACCCAGGCGATAACAGCTTACTGACAATATTCTAGCCCGTCTACTGTCGAGGAAATCCAGGCAATCCTCAAGATAGCCAACCAGCACCAAGTCCCCATGTGGACCTGCTCACAGGGAAAGAACTTTGGGTAAGCCTAGCAGAGAGTCTGTGTTATCTTTGATCGTGCTGCTCACTGTTTGTAGATATGGTGGGCCTGCACCTCGAGTTGCTGGATCCATGGTGCTCTCTCTCCAGCGCATGAAGCGCATCTTGGAAGTCAACGAGAAGCTGGCCTACATCGTGGTCGAGCCTGGTGTAACCTTCTTCGATGTCTACAACCACCTTGTCGAGAACAAGCTTGACCTCTGGGTCTCTGTCCCGGCTTTGGGCTGGGGAAGTGTGGTGGGAAATGCAAGGCACCTCCCTCCCTCGATGGTGCTGCTCTCTGCTAACCGATTCTCAGACTCTAGATCGCGGCCACGGCTATACCATCTCGGGAGATCGCCAGCACTTCATCGGCAGCCTGGAGGTGGTGCTGGCCTCGGGGGATGTCCTCCGAACTGGCCAGTGGGCTGTGCCTAATTCCCCCAGCGCATATGCTTGCCCTAATAGCTTCGGCCCTCAGGTCGATGGCCTCTTCCTGCAGAGCAACCTGGGCATTGTCACAAAGATGGCTGTGGCCCTCGACGTGGCCCCAGCGTCTTTCATGGGCGTTAATGTCTACTGTCCCGAGGTCGAGGATATTGCTCCCCTCATCGATACACTCCAGTAGCTGGATCGTGAAGGGATCACGTAGAGCCACGGCATGATCACCAACATCAACCACTTTGCCTCTCATGATGCGCCCAAGCATGCGCAGCAGAGCGTCCCCGGCCCATTGACTCCTGAGAGTATCGCCGCTCTGAAGAAGAAGTACAACACGGGATACTGGCGATGCTAAGTGTCCCTGTATGGACCCAAGCAGCTGGTGGTTGCCCGCTGGGGCAGGATACAGGAAGTTGTCACCCAGAATCTTCCCAACGCCTGGACCGAGCATAAGCTCTACGAGGGCAAGGATGGCAGGCCTGTGGACAATAGCGAGATCGGAACACTCCCTGCCGGTGTTCCTTCAATGCTCGCCGTGAAACTCGCCGACTATAACCTTCCTGCCGATGGGACAGGAGCGGGTGCGCACATCGACACTACCCTCATCCTTCCGTGTGAGGGCAACACCGTCTTGACGTGGTTCCGAAAGGCAAAGGCCATCATGGAGGAGCAGGGTGTTGACCCATTCATTGGTTGTCACGTCTTCTCAAAGTACATCCTCTTTGTTCAGGAGTACGTCTTTGACAAGACTAGTACCAAGGCCCGTGAGGGTGGCCGCAAGGTTGTCAAGGCCCTGCTTACCGAGGCAGAGAAGAATGGGTTCGCTAACTATCGGTCCCATGTGTAGCACATGGGTAGGTTCCACTTGACCTTGATCTGAGACTTGGAGAGAGTTGCTAATTATTCCTAGACGCCGTCCAGAACCTATATGGGTTCAATGGTCATATCTATAGAAGATTCGTCGAGACTCTTAAGGTGCGTCGCGATCATAGCCGCAAAGCATCTCTGACTCTAATTTTTCGTCACTAGGCTGCCGTGGATCCAAATGGCATCCTATCTCCTGGAAAGCAGGGCATCTGGCCACTCAGAAATCTGGTTTATCTACCTTTGCGCAGGGGTTGAAGGTTTGGAGGGGAGGCCACACCGTAGATATGAATCTATCGTAGAATAGCATAACGAGTACAGTAACCAAGCCCAACAGTCAAGCATATGCGCAAAGCGGATTTTCAAAGCGCCACATATGACTTCTCGCTGCAGCCTATTGCCAATATGTGTCGTCGCTCCATGGTTCTTCCAGGCAACGCCAAAGAAAGATGTCTTCTTAGAGACGAGACAGACCAAGAGTACGATCCCTCATATTTCTCTACCCTATATAGTTTGGTTTCAATCCTTCATAAACGGGTCGGACACTTGTAGATAGAGTAGACGTGGCGCTTAGAGTCAATATTCTCTAAGACAATTCCCCAGGCACGTCGCCCAGCACACAGATCGCGAATGGGCCAAGGCTATTGATGTTTTCGTACAAAACAAAAACTTGGCTATGAACTTGGTTGATAATACCTTTCCTAATAGAAAAGCTTCCCGTCAACTACCTTCAAACCAGTCCCGAGCGTGCCAGCCGACTTGAGTGCTTTGGCATGTCGCAACGCCGCCACCTCGGTTTCTGAAACGAGGATAAAGTCATATTGAAGTAGTTTCGTGTTCCCTGATACTCCATATATCTCTGCGAATCCCGGCGTCTTAGAAACCTTTGTTAAGTCCACGACGAGAGACTCCTTGACGCCAAAGATAGCATCAGAAGTCTCATACGGGTCACCACGGAGATAGAGTGCCCTTTTAATGTCAGCAGAGACTCTTGAGTTGTATGCATTGGTATAGCTTACGTTATCAGCGGGTCGTAGCTAGCCTTCTTGAACTTGAAGTGTATATGGCTTGGCCGGTAGGGATGTCGGCCGAGAACCTTGAGGAGCTGACCCACTGGCCCGTCGTCGGGGATGGGATAAAGGACCGGGACAATAGCCTTGAAATGAAACTTGCCTTGGGGATCGCTATGTAGTATCGCTCGGTTATCAAAGCCTTCGCGATCTGCATATTGCATATCGTAGAAGCCCTTGGAGTCGGTCTCCCAGACATCAACCTCGATATCTGTCAACGGATTCCCTTGCGAGTCTCTTACTGAACACACGACTAAGAGGGGTTCTCCCTCTGGATCATGGGAAATGGTTTCACCGGAAGCCACATTTTCAGCTCCATTGGCATGAAACGGGCCGAGAATAGTTCCCTCTGTCGACGTAGGCGGTTTAGGATGATCAATAGAATCAACCAGTAGAGAGAGGCCTAGGATATTAGATAGGAGAATCAATTCCTGTCGTGTGTCGCTGTAAATCTTTCCGGTGCTGGTGAGGAATTGGATGGCTGCCTCCCACTCGGCTGTGCTCAGGCGAGTCTCACGGGCAAAATCATGAAGATGATGAGCGAGCCTCTCAAAGAGGAAGCGGGTTCGAGGGTCCTTGCAAGTAGAGTTTATGGCCACGACATTCTCGGTGATGTTTTCGGTCGTAAGATCCTTCAGTGGGGGGATATCAGGGCGAGTGTGCGATATGGTGACTTGTACTCCGGCAGTTGGTGAATTATGGATGTGCTTCGAATGGGAAGCGCTTCAAGCATTAGGTATTAAGCTAATCAATTGTACCCTGAACGTCGGGTGGGCAAGCAGCGGATGTCGGGCAACCCCGCCGGAGGTGGGGATGGCTCGGTGGGTGTTATCGAGGAAGACAACATGGGATGACATATAGTATGGAAAAGCCAGGCGGGTAATTCGTTGTTTGAGTAAGACTGATCTACCGAAGCTCACTGCCGGTTTAACATAAATGAAGATGTACGGGCGTACCGCTCGGCTCATGTCGAGACATCACTCCCATCACCACCATCACTATCACCACCATCACCATCGATTGACTCTGCCACGCGTCAAAATGGAGTCTTTCGCTTATACCCCCTTGCCTCATAGGATTATCTTTGGACGTGGTTCAATCCGAAAGCTTCCGCAATGCCTCGAAGAACTTGGCTTTCGCCGGCCCTTGGTCCTTTCGACTCCTCAGCAAGTCGACCAAGCGAAACAAATCACCACCATCTTGGAGCCCCACATGGAAGCCACCTGGGTTTTCTCCGAGGCCACGATGCATACGCCTTTGGATATCACCGAGAAAGCTCTCCAGTTCTGCCAGGAGAAACAGCCTGACGCCCTGGTCTCGATTGGAGGCGGTAGTACCACTGGCCTTGGAAAGGCCATCAGCTTCCGCAAAGGCATTTACCACATCGCCATTCCAACCACATACGCCGGTAGTGAGGTGACTCCGATCCTTGGGGAGACCGTTGATGGCGTCAAGACAACCCAGACAAATCTTTCAATCCTCCCCAAGACGGTCATCTACGACGTTGACTTGACTCTCACGCTTCCACTGTCCATATCGCTCACCAGCCTTGTCAATGCCCTTGCACATGCCGTCGAAGCCCTTTACGCTCCCAATATCAACCCCATGGTCAGTCTCATGGCGACCGAAGGCGTCAAGTCCCTCGCAAGAGGAGCGTACGAGTTGCTTGACGATGCCAACTCCATTTCGGCTCGCTCTACTTGCCAGTACGGAGCCTGGCTCTGCGGAACATGCTTGGGTAGCGTTGGAATGTCTCTCCATCATAAGCTGTGCCATATATTAGGTGGCTCGTTTAATTTGCCGCATGCGGAAACACACACAATCATCCTCCTATACGCACTGGCGTACAATGCGCCTTAGATTCCCGAGGCTATGAAGATTCTTGCTGGTGCGTTTCCGGATAGCGATGGTGACGCTTTACGCGGCCTTAATACTCTGCTCCGCAAGCTAGGCGTTCCCCGGAGCTTGGGATCCATAGGATTCAAGGAGACAGATATCGATAAGGCAGCCGATCTCGCCGTTAGCAAATCCTACCCCAACCCAAGAGATATCGACAGAGATCTGATTAGGGAGGTCATCAGGAGGGCGTGGGCTGGGGTGGAGGCAATAGCTGATTTGTAGAACAGTAGGGAACGAAGACAGGCTGAAAAGAGCATATTTGCACAACTTTTGCTGAAGGGACGTGCCATAGGCCCGTTGAATCACTATGAACATTGTGCGTTGAGGTCATGCGGGTGAACAACTCGCAGTGATTCCACCTAAGCCAAGGTTTCAGACAGTACAGCACTGTACCTGAGATGCGCCTTCAGAAGCATCATCCTCATCAGCAATAATATTATACCATGTTGAATTCACCTGAAGATGTTCAAATTGTGGCGTGATAATAGAGACTGTTGACCAGACAGAGGAATCAAGCATGCTCTCGAAACCCCTTCCAAGTTATTCTGTATACCATCCATACCTCTAATTCTTGTAGCCCTTAGTAGGCATATACTTTCCCTCTATCGCGTGCAAAATCTATGCCGTCTTACTCCCAACAGGACTAACCTTTCCGGACGGCATCTACTCAATGTTTGCTGCCTCTGTGCACTCCCTCTGGATCAGGGCAGCGTGAGCCGGACTTCGAACCGTGACCTTTACCTCGTATGGCTTCTCTGTGCTGATCTCAAACGGCTTGCCGACCGGGATCGGATGCCCCGGAACCGTGTGGAAGTCGAAGCAGTATAGGACGCGCGCGATCAGCAAGTGAAGGCTGTTGCTAGCGATGACCCATCCGGGACAGACTCGACGGCCTAGTAAACACCTATTGTGTTAGTGATATGCTGGTAGAGCGTGTGTCTCGACTTACCTGCTCTAAAGGCCAAGTGCCCCTTTAGCGGCTTGTCTAGGTCCTCGTTTAGGAATCGCTCGGGCCAGAATCTTTCCGGCTGCTCGTACTCAGATCCCCCCATGTGCACGCCCCAACTGTTCCAGATGACGTTGGTTCCGGCTGGGAGGTTGTAGCCCTCGAAAGAGTCGTCCTCGATCAATGAATGGGCAATTTCGGGGAATGAGATACTGGAGATATAAGTCAGCCTGGTCTGAATGGAAAGTGCGGCATCGCGCCCTCAGAGAGCATGCAACGCAGCGCTCGTAGAAGGTTCCTTACTTCCATCGAAGAACTTCTTTGCTGACCGCTTTGATGTAGGGCAGATCGGCAATATCACTCGCAACCGGGAGTCTCTCAGCGTTAGCACCGCAAACCTCATCCAGGTCCTGTCGTGCACGCCGCACCGAGTCAGGAAAGAGTGCTGCCCCGGCCATGAGCTGATTCAAAGCCATACGTGTAGTGTCGGATCTAGCTTCAATGAGGGATCCTGCGAGAAACACCGTCGACTCATAATCAAGCGACTTGTCTCTTCCGAGCCTCTGGAACTCGGAAACAAAGCAGGTTACATCCTTGCCCTGTCGCTGTCGCTCGGCGAGGCTCTCGAACTCTTCCATAAAGTTCCTGTCTCGAGGTCAGTACTCATCCCAATTTGAAAGCATAACGTAGTAGCATACTTCTTGGATTGCTCGAAAACGCTGTCTCCCCACCATCTCCATGGCTGAATCGAGCGCGGGAGAGGGATAGATGCCAGGAATGGGAAGGAATCGATCAAGTTAGAGCCAGGCTCAAACATCTTCATGATCTCGTTGTTGGTTTCAATGATCCTATCGACATTGGGGTCGCCCAGCTTGGTTCTTCGCCCAAACACCATGCTCATGATGAGGGAGCTGGCGTAGCGAGCGTGAGCCTGGTTCCACAGGTCCGGCTCGGTAAGGTACTGATGGAGCAGCGCTCGAGACTTGACATCCTGCAGAGGGGCAAACACGTTGCGGTTTCTAGGGCCTATGATCTCGTGGATGACCTTGCGCTCCTACTTCCAAAGGTTGCCGTAGGGCATGAAGACGACGCGTTTGCCTCCAGAGGCAACGTCTCCGGGCATGGGCAGATTCTGCCGCGAAATGTACCGCGCCCCACGCTTATCGAGGATTTCATTTGCAACACGCTGAGAGTTCATGAACACCCAGTAGTTGGAGCCCACCTTGAGCGTGAACCTGGACCAGATGAGTCGTTAGCGCTGGTTTCTCTGTGACCTTTGAGACATACATTTCACCGTATTTCTTGGCCAGCTTGTGGAGGTACAGGCGCCGCTCTGCCGTGTCGGTTGGGATTTGCAGCATGTTCCCAAACAGAGGGACTCCGGGCACGAGATTGGGAAAGTTGTATTTGTGATGGAACCGGAAGAAAAGAATGGTGCGGTATAGAAGCCATAGTAATAGCAACGCGCTGACCACGGGCAGCGTTAATGACTGTCCTTCTAGCAACTTCATGGTAAAAGAATAGAGGTTTAAGTTATCAAATCTAGGGCGTAACTCCTCACTTGACTCTCTGTGCGCTGCACTCGACGCACTTGGTACTTATGGACAAAGGGCATCCAACGGATCAAGCGGGCAGGTGGCGTGTGGCACTCAGGGTGGGCCGGTATATGCGTCTACGCACGTAGGATAGGAACATATTCCGGACTCTAAAGCTTAATGTTAGGGGCTTTGATCAGATGGCTGTAGATCCTGTATATGTATTGGTGTTGTCGAGTGGCTACTAAAGTAATATAGCCATGAGCCCAACCTGCTAACCGGACAAATATAACACCTTGAAGGTAAATGGGCCTATTAACCGCTACTGAGATTGAAGGCATAACAAACAAATCTCAATCACTGGAAGCTGCCCAACGTCGGCTGGGAAGCTGGCCTCTAGGAAACCAACGAGTATATGAGTTAATGCGTACGTAAGTGCCGCCATGGGGAGCACCCACCTATGGTGGACCAATCCCCACCAACACTAATACCTCCCTACCCTATATCCACCTGGTATTGATTCTCGGTTCTTGCCTTGTCACAGAGCAGCAAGTCCTATCAATAGCCATGGGGCGAGTATATGATAAACAGTGCTAAATACTTCTCAGATTCATCGTGCATCCCAAACTAATTCAATTCATTCGTCTCGACTATTCTCATCCTCAAACAAACATGGCCCCAAGTGAGACAGCTAACGGCTCGTCTGAGCAAACTGGCAACACTGTTCCTTTCATCATCAGCGGCAAAGATATCACCTCAACCTCAACTTTTGCGGTAAATAACCCTGCCACCGGCAAGAAGCTCTGGGATGCCTCGTCCGTGTCAAACAGCGAAGCCATTGGCGCTGTCGAGGTCGCCTAGGCAGCCTTTGCCTCATGGTCCCAGACAAAACCGAGTTTCCGGAGAGGCATCCTGCTCCGCGCGGCAGACCTCTTTGTCAGCAGGAAAGAAGAGCTGTTCTCTTATTAGAGCCAAGAGACAGGTGCGGGGCGGCAGTTTATGGAGATCAACATCAATGCTACGGCTCAGATCTTGAGGGATATTGGCGGGCGAATTGAAGCTGCGGTCGAAGGATCAGTTCCGGCGACGGCAGAGGAGGGCTCACACGCAATCGTGGTCAAAGAGCCATATGGTGTAGTGCTCGCAATTGCCCCATGGTACGTAAACACTCCCCTTGCTTCCGTCTGTATGAACCAAGGTTGATGATTTCGTCACAGGAATGCTCCTTATGTACTGGGAGCACGATCAGTCGCGTTTGCCCTTGCAACAGGCAACACGACGGTCCTTAAGGGTTCCGAGCTCAGCCCACGCGTCTTTTGGGCTATTGGCGATATCTTTCGACAGGCTGGCCTGCCGGACGGCTGCCTTAACATAATCTATCATCGACCGGCAGATGCGGCTGCCGTCACTGAAGCGCTGATCGCCCATCCAGCAATCAAGAAGATCAACTTTACTGGCAGCACCCTTGTCGGAAGCATCATCGCTAGCTTGGCGGGTAAACACGTGAAGCCGCTCTTGCTGGAACTTGGCGGCAAGGCTAGCGCCATTGTTCTAAAGGACGCGGGCGTGAAAAAGGCCGCTATTAGCTGCGCCGTGGGCGCTTTCATCCACGTATGTTGACGTTTTCCTCGCTGCTGCCGCTGCTTGCCTGCTCACAATTGATTACCTGTAGGGTGGCCAGGTGTGTATGTCGACAGAGCGCATCCTGGTGCATAAGTCTATCGCGCAAGATTTCAGCGCCGCTCTCAAAGAGGCCACGCAGAAGCTCTTCGGCTCCGAGAGTCCGCCATTTGTGCTCGTCAATGCCGTAGCCGTGCAGAAGAATAAGTGGCTGATCGCCGACGCGGTCAGCAAGGGCGCGATAACCCTGGTGGGAAATGCCGAGGCCGCCGAAGACCAGCCAACCAAGATGAGGCCCGTCATAATTGCCGACGTGTCTAAAGACATGGATATTTACTCCACGGAATCTTTCGGGCCGATAGTGTCTCTAATCACGTTTGAAACGGAGGAGGAGGCGCTCGCTGTTGCAAATGATACGGACTATGGACTTTCGGGGGCTGTCTTCTCCGAGGACCTAAAAGCCGCCATGAGGGTCGCTAGGAAGTACGAGTCCGGGGCGGTTCACATCAACTCGATGACTGTGCATGACGAGGCTTCACTGGTGCATGGGGGAGCTAAGAAGAGCGGCTATGGAAGGTTTAATGCCGCATAGGGGTTAGGGGAGTTTCTTCGGTATAAGACCATTACCTGGAGGGAGTAATGCCGAAGCGGTCTGTGTATGTAGAGCCTGGTATAGACACTGTGTTCCTCTCAAGGGCCTTCTCGGGACTGGGTTGGTTTATATATCCGTCTCCCCGGGCGGCGGCGTCTAATCACTGGAGGCCGATTTCCAGCCGTAATAGTAGGACCCTGGAAGGCCCAATTATTCTGTACCTATGACTCGCTAGCTTCTACTCCGTACCTCGGAAGAGCCGGACCCCACACCGGATCCATCTAGGACCCACCCCCGCAATCTGGTGCCGTTCCCCGCATTTTGATTTCGAACTTGTCTTCCCCAGAATCTCCCCTCCTGGTGATTATCTCGCAATTTCCCACCTTGATCAGTCCAGCGCACCCACCCAACATCCAACCTGCCTGCCCGCCCCGATGGACTCTTGATATGTCTGGTCAAGATAACTCTTCTACCTAGCAAACGAGCCGTGACGATGCAGCTAAATCCTCTAACCGAGACGGGTACGGCTTCTCCTGCCCCCAGTGCAATGCCAAGTTCAATCGTTTCGCTCACCTACGGCGCCATCAACTGACGCGTGAGTTGCCCTTTCCGCTTTCCCCTGTCGCCGCCCATGGCTGACCGCGATACCTACCTGCAGACGACGGCGAGAAGCCGTACAGCTGCCTGTACTGCCCCGTCGCCTCGTCGCGCAAGGATGTCATCGTCCGCCACACCAGAAACTTCCATCCTGGTGTCGCCAACAGAAGCACCTCTCGCTTTCGGGGGAGGCGCCGGACCAACTCTCACCCTGGAGCTTCTGTGCCGGCGGCACGGGCCAATGGTTCTACGCGGGCATCACCCGCCACCACAACAGCTCGAGGAGACAAGGACCATCACTCAGAAGGAGCCAACGATGCGGCCGAAGACCAGCGCGAGTCTCCAGCCGGCAACGAGATGGACGGGTCTCAGAGCAGCCAGGAGAATCCACTTGACAGCTTCCTCCCCTCGCATGATGATGCAGACCTGTTTCCTGGCTTCCTCCCAGAGAGCCCCTTGACGTTCAATGGTTCGCTCATGGAAACCGATCTCATCAACTCTAATCTGTCTGAAATGATGGACCTCGACACACTGCTGGCGAATGCTCAGGAATTCCTGAGTGAAATGCCAGGCGGCAATGCCCCCGAGCTTCCGGCTTCCATCCTGGAGCCACCAAGGCCCAATCTTCCTACCTCTGAGCAGGCCAATGGAAATGTTACCGGGCAGAACTTGGTCGCCGACGACAATAACTGTGCAAGCGCCTGGGCAAACCTTGCCAAGTATCCGGTCTACATCCTCGCGTCTCTTCGATTCCCTTCCAAGTATGCCGTGAGGCGGTTCGTGAAAGCATTCTTTGAGCACATTGCTGCGCATATACCGGTCATCCACGAGCCCACCTTTGACATTTCTACAGCACCATGTAGGTATCATGATCGAAAGCAGAGTGCAGTGTTGACACATAGCGACTTAGCACCCCTATTGCTTGCCACAATGGCTTGCGGCGCCGTTTATCTCGGTGAATACTCTACCGCTCTCTCTATGCACGCCGTCGCGGTGCAACTCATCTTTGAGGTAGGCGGGATATACGAGACCACCAGACACTCCCCCTGCTAACACAAGAACCAGCATGAACGGATGGTTGGATCCAAACAGGTCGACATTGAGACCCTGACCTGGATGCTACAGACATATTTACTCATGAGCTATTTTGAAATCCATTGCGGCATGGAGGGCAAGGCAACCCATGCGTTTCCACATTCCATCAAGGTAGGTCCCGTTTGCGAGTGATGGCCTCTTCAAGACTGACGCTGTGTTTGTAGCTAGCACAAGAAGCACTTGGCGAGCTGAAAAGGCATCAGGTCACGACATACAGGGATTGGGTGCGCCAGGAGAGTATAAACAGGTATTCGAGATGGCCGCATTCACACATCTGCAATGCTAACAATACACTAGGTGTATCTCATGCACGATCCTGATAGGGGCCTCGGTTGGTTCAAAGGAACGGGAGGAGTGGCTTGCGTCCCCCGTCGTCGAAGCTAGATTTGCTCTCCCGTCAAGCACCGCAAACTGGCTCAAGGACGAGGCCAGTCTGGAGATCCCCACACAGGCTATATACAGCGACGATGCCTTGAATAGCATCTATGCTGGGCAAGCACCCTCTGTGCCAGTCAGTGAATTTGGACTCGTCACTATCATATCCGCAATACTCTACCGAGTCTGTTCCTTTGAGATACTTACAAGCTCTCACCACGCGGATCTCTACACAAACTTTGGCGGGAAGATGGGACGGTCAGTGCAAGTACTTGACGAGATTCTACAGCGCCGCATGGGTGAAGCAGATTCTAGATTGGCCCCGGATCCGACCGTACACCTCGCCAAGTCTTTGCTAAACTCGGTCTACTACCATCTTTACGCCAGCAGTCCACTGGCAACCATGAAGAAACTTCTCTGGTCACCTGCTGCACTGGATAATCCAGAGCAGATATCGCACCTTTCAGATGATGGAAGTTCACCTGAACTTTACAAGGCGCTTTTCCGTGCAGCAGATCAGCTGCGATACGATTGCCGCCTGGGGTTGAAGTACCTGAAAAAGATGGCACCGATAAGATTCGGACCTGAAAGCGCCATTGGTGCTTACGAGGGAGGTATGACACGCCGACTTCTACCCTTCCCCCCTTCCTTCTTAAGCTTTGTTCTGCGGCTGACGAGTAGCCAGGTCTCCTGCTGTGCTGGTACCTTCAGTTTGCGCATTCACGCCTCCCCCAGGTCGAGTCGCGCAACGCCCTTAGCGCACTGATAAATGAGAGTTTTACAGAGGTTGCCGAGCTGCGATTAGAGGTCCAAGACCGTCTCTCTACCTTGCCCCTTGCCGTGTCCGTCGAGTTGCTCTCGGACGGCTCGGTGTGGAAATGTAAGGGCCTCCTCTGTGGCCGATGAGTTTGAGCACATGCTAAACGACCATTTTGTTACAGGGCCTTCTTGCGTGTCGCAAAAACTGGAGTTCTTGATCAAGAAGTTCAAAGACGCCGACAGCACCATACACGTTGCGACAAGCTACCCTCCCTAAGTGAGATTCAGGGACAATCAATGTTCCTGTGCACCTGATTATCGCGCTACAGGGAAACTGAGTAGTCACTACTCCTTTGGTCTTGTATCGAGTAAATAGGAAGGCATCTGTAGGAACAGTGAAGAAAGGGCCTCTTCCTCTTGTACACATAATCCTAGCTAGCACGAGTTGTAATGTGATACACACACTTGCTTCCCCCCGGCTTAGTTCAACTTGGGGTGGGTGGGCACAAAGCAGGTGGGGAGGTGGGTAGAAGGTGGCGCGTAACAAACGATCCTCATTAGAGTCTCCCGCCTCCTCTCAGTTCATCTACAAGCATCTGGGATAGTGTGGTCTGTGTAATATCATGATACACGCCCAACGTACCAGCTGTTGATCGAGCTCGTTATTGCTGACTTTGACATAACAACATGGCCACACGCAAGGAGTACGTGTTCAAGGTGACCAACGGGGTCTCGATAGCCGCAGATGTGTATTTCAGAAAGGCTACGGTAGCTTCCAAGCTTCCAATCGGTGCGTAACTGCTGCACTGTCGGCACATTCTCGACTGACACTGAGCTACAGCTTTGCACTTCCATGGTGGAAACTTCACCGTCGGCTCAAAAGAGCTGCTTATCCGCCACCAGGCGGAAAAGCTCGTCGATCTGGGCTTTGTGGTCGTCTCCGCCAACTACCGACTGTCTCCTACTATTACCGTGTTTGAAGGGCCAGTCAAGGACGCATTGGACGCATACAAGTGGGCGCAGACGACGTTGCCTGACCTGCTCTCGGGCGACGCTGGCGTTAACGTGGACGGCTCGCGAATTGTGACTTTGGGGCATTCCTGCGGCGCCACCCTGGCGCTCCTGACGGTGCGTGGAGGAATTTGAGGCCCATCTTGAATTGGGATGACTTGTGACATGAGAATAAGTATGTTAACACATCGTGTATCTAGGCCGGCTTACCTCACCCACCTCTCGCCATTCTCGACGTGTACGGTATCAAGTACCTCTCCGATCAAGCATACCATACTCCCTTGCCTGCACCCCCAGGTAGCCCCAAATTTGATCAAGATTTTGTGGGCCAGATATGGAAAGATGTGCCTCCCCCAACCTCTGCTCCCCCTCCGATGGGGCCCTCTGGGCCTGATTTCACAAGCCATCGTGTCGCCTGGATGTTTGAGTCGATGGGAAAAGGGACACTGTTAAAGGCAACTGTGGGAGACGACAACTATGACCGCGTGGACCCGGTCTCGTTGTTTACCAAAGGTCATTTCCCTCCCACCTATTTCATCCACGGTACCGAAGACAGGCTAGTGCCTGCGAGTCTCTCACAGCGTGCGCATGATGAGCTCAAGAGTCACGGAGTCGAGACTGAACTGGTCCTTGTTGGAGGAGGACAGCATGGATTCGATGAGAGGGCACAGCCTGGAGACAGTGTGTTCGATCTTTTGACCAAGGGCTTCGAGTTTCTCAAGGCCCATGTCTGAGATCTAGTCGTGCTCTATGAAATACGGAGACAGGAGCCAATAGATGATAGTAACCATGCCTAAGATTTCCTATTGCCTGCATCCAACGCTACGAGCAGCATCAACATTGACTGTGCCTACACCCCTTGACTTGACACGCTCACATCAGTTCCTGCAAGTATGTATAGCGTCATGATCCCATTGTGGTGTGAATTGGAGAATTGAACAAGTAGTCATGAGCATGACATCATGAGCAAGCCCACGAGCGCTGAATAAGATAATCGTGTCTCCGGGATTTCACGGATCGTTACGGAGTTGGGGCAAGTGGATGATTTGCCCAAGGTAACTAGGTACATACCCACCGTGGCGTGGATGGGGTCGATGTCTACTAACGGGGGGTTACTCAGTGGCCAGCCTAGTAGCTTACAATATCACCTTCACATGCTTGATATGTCCTGCAAGGAAGCTGGTAATTTTGGCGGCTGCCAATCTTGAGCTCCGTTTCTCTTTGACACACTTGATCTGCTTCACAATGAGTGGACAACCTCCTCCCAGCGCGCCTACAATGGACAAACCCGTCAATCGCCCGAGATTGAACAAACGAAAGCGAGTCTCGCGAGCATGCGACTACTGCCGTGCCCGGAAGCATAGATGTGATGGCCGCCGCCCGGCTTGCTCATCGTGCTCCGCCACCCGCCAACAATGCAGCTACGGCTCGGGAATCAAGAAGCGCGGGCTGCCGACTGGATATGTGCGGGCTCTCGAGCTGCTATGGGCCCTCGTGTTTACCGTCATCCCCAACAGTACGAGCATAGTCGGAGAGCTCATGCCAGAGATCCAGTTTGCCCTCGACTCTCGCTCAAGGCTGGTCATGGACAGCAGGCTCATCAAAGACCCGGAGATGCTGAGACAGGCTTGGGAGGACAGTGGTATCCAGGGACAGTTGGATCAGCTCTTATTAAATGTCCAGGAAAGCAGCGATGCAGGTGCAAATCCTGCCCCCACCGAAAATGATCAGGGCTCTGCCTTGGACCTTCCTCCTCACCTCCGGTCGTTCGAGGCTATCCAGAGTGCATCAGCTGATAGAGCTCGACTCGGCTCTGATCCCGCAGGCACCAACAGTGCAGAAACACCGTCTGGTCAACAGTCGATAGCAACTCAAGCTCCATCACAAAGAGATGCCGCATCAGCCACCTTTCCTCAGAATGCTCAGCGTCTGCTGGATATATACTTTGCCCATACCCATTGTTGGCTGCCTATCGTGCAAAAGCACAAGATGCTGGAGTTGCTGCACTCGCCTTCACGGACCGCCCTGGGAGAAGGGGGAAACCTGGCCACTTTCTGGGCAGTCCTCGCACTCGCGTCCCTTCAAGAGTCTCCGGACCCTCTTGGCCCAACTAACCATCGAGACTCCCTCTCGACGCCGGAGCAAATCTACGCCAAGGCAAGACAACAGATACCCAACGAGGGGGCACGGGAGCCCGGCTATGTCCAGGCCTTGCTCATCTTGAGCCTCTTTAAACTTGATCAGGGAGAACTCTCAGCTTCCTGGCATCTAATCGGCCAAGCTGTGAGAATTTGCCTTGATCTGGGTACGTTGAATCTCGACAGAAAAGGCTCAGACGCCGCTTGTGGCAGCGATGACAACCAGAGCCGGCTGCTCCTAAGTTGCTTTGTACTCGATACTATCGTATCGTGCCAGTTGGGCAAGCCACCCCATCTCAGGACAGCAGATGTACGGTTCCTGCCCACCCTGGCAGAAACAGGCCCGGATGAGTGGGAGCCACGGACTGTGTATCCTGGCAAGTCCAGCGATGGTAGCTCCATGCATCAGCCATTGCGGGCAATAAGCATCTTCAACCGCTATGTTGATGTGATTCGCATTCTCAACGATGCCATGTCAAATACATTGGCATCAAACGAGCTTTGCATCAAGCACTCATTGGCACTGAGCCGCTGGCATGACCAACTGCCAAAACACTGCGTCCTCTCTTCTTTACCAGGCCAGGATCAGCTCGAAGCCGTGGAAAGATTATCACCACAACTCATTAATCTTCACCTTGCCTTCAAGAGCACCGAGATGTTCCTCAAGGCGCAACGGGCTATTGCCTTGCAGCACGGACTACCAAGCACGCAAAGCACAGAAGTCATCGGCCTTTCAACCATGCATCTCATATTGATGTTTGCGAAACATTTCGTGATGTCCAGTATGCCTGCTATATTCACTAGTTACCAGGCCATCGGTGACAGAGCAGTCGCCAGGCCAAGCCACGCCGGCTCAACTCCCCACTCGCATCTTGCACGGCCAGACCTTGCTGGGAACCACCAGTCCCCGGCGTTGTGCTGCGAGTTCCCCCCGGGTTGCCTGCCAACGCCGGCAGAATATCCAGAATATGTCATGGCTGGTACCAACGACTTGGTGTCTTCTGCCGTCCCGTCACTGTCATGCCACACAGAAGGTAAGTCGACCAGCATTCGGCTCGAGGTAGGGCTGACATGAGGACGACGCAGGTTCGACCACCAATATACACACGCCAGCAACAGATCTGACGCACGAACACGACAAAGAAGCCTGGAAGCATCTATTCGGCATCTTGGAGCTAAGTGAAGCAGGCATTTCGAGCCAAAAGGATCTGAAAGATCTCGACTACTTGAATGGAATGGGATGGTGAGGTGTAAGAATTTATTGTAGTTTAGGCATGGACTTTTCATCATAATAACGATTAGGAGCACTGCTGTGGTAACTGGGACGGGATCAGTTTTACTTCGTATCGAATACTCTCGGAATGGAGTAGTGATGAGCTTGTATACAAGAGTGGTCCCCATCACGGCTACCGGGGACCCTTCAACCTCCAGTCCTATTATTCAGCTTACCCAATTCGATGGCTTGCCAAGGTCATCAAGAGGTGTATCAAAACCGTGGTCAACAAGGTGATGCGGGGAAAGTGGATGGGATGGGATGGGATGGGATGGGACGGATGGGTGGCATTTCCTCACTGGTGGCAATGACTCCACCCGTTCTTCTACGATGCCGCCCCGAGATTACCGACGGCAGTTGGTTGGTACACATTCCGAAAGGTAGCGCGCTTGCAGCTCATGGTGGCTGCCCATATTTGGCCGCCATTCCTCCTGATGCCTCCATTGTTAGTTCGTTATTCTAAATTCTCACTTCCTTGACTTGGCCTTGTTCCTCAATCCCACCTTATCTGATTCATCATGAGTTCCAACTCGACTGTAACCAAGAACCGCGCCCTATGGCTCTCCTCGTTCGACAAGCCTTTGGAGCTTGTTGACCTCCCCGTCCCCGAGGCAACAGCTGGATCAGTCGTTGTCAAGGTCCTCAACACGGTCGTGTTCCCTTACGCCGAAGACATCCACCAGGGGAGGCTCCCTGTCTTCAACCTCTCTCTTCCTCTGGTGCCCCATCCAAGCCATATCGGCCGGGTGCACGCCGTCGGATCAGATGCAGTCCTCGCCAAGCCTGGCGACCTCGTCTTCTTCTCGGCTCCCATCTTTGCCCGAGATGACCCTGACGTCAACATTATTCAGGGCCACCACGGCGGAGAGGGGCCGCGAGGCCGTAGGCTCATGCAGGGAGAGTGGCGAGACGGCGCCTTGCAGGAGTATCAAAAGGTTCCGCTTGAGAACATCTTTATATTGAACGAGGATCGGCTGTGCAAGCAGCTCGGTTACACACCCGCGGATCTTCACGAGATTTCTTTCTACACCATCGCTGCTGGAGCGTTATGCGAAGCTGCCAACCTCCAAGCAGGTGAAACGATTGCACTTGGACCAGCCACTGGAACCTTTGGCGGCATCACCTCTGATATGGCACTCGCCCTGGGCGCCAACGTCATTGCCATTGGTCGCAGTGAGGAAAAGCTCGCTGGCCTGGCGAAGCAGCTCGGCAACCATGAGCGATTTAGTTATGTTGTCATGACTGGCGATGATGAAGTCGACGCGGCAGCAATCCGCAAGGCCACCCCTGATGGACGCGGCGTCGAGGTATACAACGACTGGGCATCGGGCGCTCTGACGGGCTCCCCATACTTCTCGGCCGCCATACGCGCTGTGCGGCCAGAAGGGCGGGTTGTCCTCAGCGGCGCACCGTCTGGGTCCATCTCTGTGCCATATACGCTTGTGATGCACCAAAACATCAAGATCATAGGCAAGGTCATAGTCTCACGGGGAGGGATCGACTTGACCATCAAGATGGTGAACTCGGGGATCCTCAAGCTCGGCAAGCGTGGGGGTTCGGCGCACAAGGTGTACAGCTTGGAGGATCACCATGCGGCCTTTCAGGACGCCAAGAAGAACAGTGGCTTCAGAGTCTACACCGACATTGCTCCTAACCCATGGTAGAGTGCGTGTACTTTTATAGGTAGTTGCGCTTATAGAGATTCAATGAGAGAGTTTTACAATGGCGCACAGGGTATGTTGCTAGCCTACAGCGTGATATCAACTATTGTAGGCGATGATGATGGTTCCGAGGAAGAGCATCCGTCATGTTCTCATAGACTCGTATCTTAACATAATAACACTTGGGGCCTATTGCCGTCAAACCCCGTAACTTTGCGTCGAAAGTGAATTATGTATCATATGTGACGTTGAACTGGAACCACGATCATACCTAATGAAACCCTGTGTAAAGCTCGGGCATGACAACCGTTGCTTGGAATGGAAATCATGCAAATTAAACGTCATGGCGGAAAGAAGGTTGTGGGGTTGCAATGGTGCCACCTAATGTCATCCCCTTGGCGAGTGGGTATTGTATGAGGTAGGGTGGGTAGTCTCCATGCCCACCGAGACGGAGCTAGCAACGCACAACACCGACTTAACTAACCTTAATAAGGCCGAGTGTCATCGAGATTATTCCTCGTTGGTCAGGCTTGTCCCAACGGCTACTCGATATCCAAGGCCTCCTCGTCGTTTGTTTGTCTGCCCTAATCTTCCTATGCGTCAAACCTAGCTGTCCCCTTATCAAAACTTCCCAAGGCAAAATGCCGTGTGCCAACTGTTACACGGGACATGATCATTCCGGTCCCGTCCACGGACGTGAGGCCAAGCTCCATGGCCACGATGTCTACATTGCAGAGCCTCAGACCAAAGGCGTTTCGCAGACTGGCTTAATTGTCATTCTTTCCGATGTGTTTGGATGGGACACAACCAACCTGCGTGGTGTTGCAGACAGATACGCGGAGCGGACTGGCTGCAGGGTATACCTTCCAGATTTTATGCATGGTTAGTCCGAGGTAGTCTTTTCTTTGCGTTGTGATTGTGCGGCTGACACAGTTTCAGGGACCTCTGCACCTGCATGGACAAAGGCAGTCATTGATAGGATCCTTACTGAAGGAGGCCTATGGGGGTGGCTGGCAAAACCGTAAGATCTACACCGCGCAGCTTTGACTGTTCTAATAGTAATGTGGCCCAGATGGCTCGTACTGAAGGCCGCATGGGTCATGGTGCCCTGCAACTTTCGAAATAACCCCAAGAAGCGCTACCCGGGCATCCAGCAATTCATGGATGACCTACGCTGCGCTGAGGCAGCAGACCTCAAAGTCGGCGCGGTGGGCTTTTGCTGGGGTGCATATGGTGTCACGCACATGGCTCACGGCGACTTGGCGAGGAACGGCAAGACGCTCATTGACGCAGCCTTCACTGCCCACCCGAGCGAGGTAGAAGTCCCTCGAGACTTTGAAGGTGTGAAGCTTCCATACAGCATGTCCATTGGCGATGCCGACTTTGCCTTGCCTCTAAAGGAGGTGGAGGAAGCTGCCAAGATTCTTGAAGGGAAAAAGAATGTGGACACTGAGGTGGTTATTATCCCCAACGCAAGGCATGGTTTCGCTGTCAGGGGCAACCCTAATAATAAGATTGAGAAGGAGATGGCGGATCAAGCAGAAGATCAGCTGGTTAGATGGTTTACCAAACACTTGGCCTAGATGAGTAGGCCAGATAGCACGGCAGGCCTCCTAATTATTAAGGCTGTCATTTGGCTCTTGAGGAATGTCATACTTATGGAATATACTCGTCTTTGATGCGTTACCGAAGAGTCATCATGTGGCTGTGTCAGCGAGTAAAAAAACTCAAGAACCCCCAACAATATGGATACCGAAACGGCCATGACAATTGTTCACTCCTAGACTATGCGTAATCGCATGAACTATGCTAGTGAAGGAAGCCTTGGTAGCTGCGTATAAGCTGGACTCGCTTCCTGGAGCTGCTATGTCCTAGCAAAGTGTGCAAGAACCTAATGTTGTTTTTCAAGGTCAGCTGAAACACAACTTCGCTCAAAGCCTGCTTACACCTACTTTAACGGCCAGGTCTTGTGCTTAATATGTGAGGACTAGAGCTTTTTAACACATTTCGCAGAGGACTGAGGGGTCCTTACAGAAGCGTCCAGCCCAGATCAGAGTGTTTTGAAAAGTCTTGAGGTCTCTTGTGGCAGTAGGCGTAGTCCACCCCTCTTTGACACGGCCTATCAAGAGATAATAAGTAACGACAAGTCTGGACATATGAGTTCGACCCTCTCTCGCGGTCTGATCTGCACGTTGTCCTTTCTCTGTCCTAGATTGGCGATCCTCTGGCCCGTTAAAGCGACTTTCAGACGCGTTTCAAACTGCAGTTCTCGCCTTGCCCCGTGTTGGCCGCGGCTACTTGTTTCAACATGATGATTCTATCAGAATTTCCCGATCAGGTAAGCGGCTGACTTGTTGAAATGTAAGGTTCACTGCGCGCGTAATAATAGTATTGCAATGAGTTTCCGAGTCAGAAGCGCAGTAAGAGTATCAAGGATACTATGATAAGCCTTGACAAGACCTTCACGGCAAGGAACAGCCCCCTTATCGTTGTTGTAAAGCATATCGGACACCGCGCTGTTCATGGGAAGATAGTTGCGACAGGCCGACTTCTAGGACGGAGAGCACTCAGCTCTAGAATCAGCTTATGCGAGCAACGAACGAAACGGCGTCCCAGAAAGGGAATCGAGTGGACTGAACAGCCACAATTTGATCTGAATATGAAACCTCTCCAGGAGCTTTCCGAATTTTAGTAAGCAACAACTTTCTGGGTCACAGATCAGGCCTCAGGTACCTCGAACTCGGCATTTGCAGTGCAAGCTTGGGTGTCCGTTTCATCTGGCTACTCTTGTATTACAATAGCAGCCCTGCATTATAACGACGTTGCCCTATTTGTCAGCTTCTAACGACGTAGTGCAGCACCCTAGCCCTCTCACGACGGGGCGTAGGATTGTTTCTCCTTTTCCCAAAAAGACAATTCTGATTACACCCCCTGGGACGGCCCTGGCGCGACAACGGCAACGACTCTGGCCATTGAGTCTTCTATGTACTATCCCTTGAGTTGTGTTGAGCCTCCCGGCCTTACCGAGCCCCTGTTGTTGTGTCACGCAGGGATGCTGAGTGCACTTGACAAAAGGTAGTTCTTGTTGTTGTGATTGTAATCATTCTTGGTTAAGTTTATATGATCTCAATGAGAGGCCCTTTGGGGCCTTACCATGCAGTACCTGTTGAGATCCATTGTTTAACGGATCAATGGCTATTCCGATCCATTGGTGGCGAGGATGTGGGTGTCTTCTTGTCAATAGTTTCCGGTAGTTAGCACTAGTCTTTCTTCCTCTTCAATTAACACAACATGCTCATTTAACAGTACCCACCTACTGCTAAGCAAAAAAACAAGTGCCCTATATAAAATGCATATTTTTAACTATATAAGAAAAACTTAAAAAAAAAAGAGTAAAAATAAAGTTACTCTTATGACGAGAGGATATTTCCTAAGGGATAAACCAGTCATACTAGTTTATATTAGCACTAAATTATATTATATAACCTTAAAGGTTAATATAATATTACATTTAGTAATATACTTAAGGGTATTAAGTATAACTAAGTTATATTAATAGCTAAGGTAACTACTATATAAGGGAGCATAATAAGCGTATTTTATATACTTATAGTTAATCTTTAGATTAATATTCTCTAGGTTTAATCTAGGGTAAGACTAATATCTTTAATATTTAGTCCCTAGATCGATATAGGCGATATTTAATCCCTTTAATCCCTTATTTAATTAGAATAATTCTATTATATTTCCCTATTTAGCTTATATTATAGCTATAATATAAGGTTCTCCCTTTATTAATCTTATCCCTAAGACTAATTTTAGCGACTAAGTATTATTAGTAAGTAATTCTAACTTATAAAAATCTCTTTTTATTAATATAATATTAGGCTAAGTTTCTAAGTATATTTCTTTATAAAAACTTTCTAAAGTATAAGGTCTCTTTACTTATATTAAGGCTTTTAATTCTAAAATTATATTTTATATTTATTACTTCCGCTAGGGCTTATCTTATAAGGTAATTTCTAATTATTCTAATTATTATTTTAATTATATTAATATAAAAATAATATATAATAGGGCTAATATAGCTTCTTTCTATAGGTATATATAAATACTCCTTTATAGCTATTAGCTAATTTTCTATAATTATAAAAAATATCTAAGAATATAAGCGCCTAGAAGATAAGAAAGCTAAGATAAAGGCTACCTTAGAGGAAGTAATAGCTAAGCTTACTTATATCTAGAAATAGAAGAGATTACTTAAAGTATATAGTAATAAGGCCTTTAAGCATAGCCTATATGCCTTAAAAGAGTTAGGTAAGCTCCGCGAGGAATTATTTATTATTATAGAGGTATATTCTTTTAGGGCTATTAATTTAATTAATTAGAATACTATTAGTCTTAATAAGCCTATATTTAGTATTATTAATAAAAATTCTTTAGAAGGTATTATATACCTATAAGGTATTCTAGGGATTCTTATATATTTTCTAAGTTAAGGTAATCTTTTTATTTAATAAAATATATTATTTTATTATTAATTTTATTTATATCGAGGATAATCTCTATAATATATTCTTTTAGTCTATTAATTTCTATATTAGGCTTATTATTTATTTTTACTTAGATAATATCTTATATTAATTTAAGTAATAAAATATAAAAAATTAGATAAAGCTTAACCTTAGGTAATAAGTCTAATTTATAATTATATCTTAAGATTTTTTATTTAATTTTATAAGGTTTAATATATTTATAATTAAGTTTTTTATTTTAATATTTTATTTTAATATTTTTTATTATAAGGTAAATTATATCTCTCTCTAAGAAAATTAATCTCTTAATTCTTTTTTTATTAATATATTTTATTATCTTATTTCTAATAAATTTTAGTTTTATTTTTATTTCTTTATATAGGTTTTATAATTAATTATTAATAAGGATTACCTTAAGGTTAATAATTATATCTCTTATCTATTAGTAGGTATCTAGGGTAAATTTAAAATTAATATATATTAATATAATCTTTATGCTTTTATTTATAGCTATATTATAGGCCAGTTATATAACTAGTAGCTTCTTAACCTAATTAGTCTATTTATAATTAATATAATATTAAAGGTATTATTTTAGTATTTAATTTATTTATTTAGTTTATTTATCTATCTCCTTATAATATATAATAAAGAGTTTATAATTAATTCTTAAATATCCTATAAGGCTTTATTAAAATTTCGAAGTAAATAATAATCTTTTACTTATAATAATTTTAAGTAATATATTATATATCTTAGCGATATAAAAGTAAAAGAGGTAAGCGAATTTTTTAGTTATTATTAATTCTTTATAGGGCATAAAATAAGAAAATTTTATAAATCTATCTATAATAATAAGAATATTATTATAGAAGTTTTTAATAGCTAATTCTTTTAATAAGAGTAATTTAGTAATAAAGTCTATTATAATAGTTTCTTATAATAGCTAAGGTATTAATAAGGGTTATAATTTATTATAGGGTTTATAGCATTATGCCTTAGTTTTTATATAAAGGTTATATTAGCTAATAATTATTAAAATAGTTTTCTTTATATTAAGAAAAATATATATTATTTTAATTTATTCTAGGGTTTTATTAATTCCTTAGTATCTATATAACTAATAACTATATATTTCGCATATAAGATTATATTATAATTCCTCTAATATTTATTATTTATCTATTCTTTTATCGCTTAGGAATTATTTATTATATTCTAAGATCTTTATAAGGAATAGATTACCTTATTCTATTATATAGGTTATTCCGATAATTTAATAAGGTATTTTAATAATTCTATCTTATTTATAAATAATAGGTTCTAATTTTAATAGGTATTTTATATATTATTTTATGTATTATTATAGGTATTCTTCGGGGGTAAAATATGATAATTATCCTTTAGTTTAGATTTTTCTAGTATTAAGGTT
>NW_003315756.1:0-30695 GCF_000151355.1 Fusarium vanettenii 77-13-4 | reverse complement strand
ACTTACCCTCTATAACTCGCACCGTATTTTCCGTCTAACCTATTGCACTTATAATCGACCCCTATCCTATATAACTATTAACCTCTATTTTACCTACTAATATGTTTTTCTTCTACGCCTATATATATCTCTCTTTCTACTTTACTCCCTTTACTTAACCCTATTATATCTCTTAACCTATGCCTCGATTTATTATATACTGCTTTATTTTCCCTCTTAACCTTACTTACTTACTTAATTATACTAATATCATAAATCTAATATAACTATAACCTACTAAAACTCACTTTTATACCTCGACCCCTTATGCCTTATCGCACCGCGGCTTAACTTATAAACCTCTTCTTCTTAAATATTCCTTCCTTAACCTCACTGCCTTTCTCCGCGAATAATTGCTATATCCCCGACCCTTTCTTCGCATACGTATCTATACCCTACTTAATATCCTCCTCGTTATTATACCCTCCCTCCTTATATATAATATAATACCTACTTTACTCGTCTAACTCTGCCTCCAAATCCGCCGTATCTTGCGCCTCTTTTATTATATTTAACTCTCGCCCCGTCTCTCTCTGCCGGATTAACCTCCTACCTCTCTCATAATTCGCCTCCATCTCCGCCGCCCTCGCTATCTCCTCTTCGTATTTACCTTCTCCGTCGGCCTATAATCTATCCCTTCACCTATGCCTATATCTTTATCCTTAATGCCCGCTCGCTCGCTATAAATATCGTATTACTCTTCTTCTCCTACCTTATACCTTACTCGCTTTACTTCTTCCTTTTACTTTATTTCCTCTCCTTACCTTTTTTTCTTTGCTTATCTCCCCTCTTATTATTATCTTACTTACCTTACCTCCTCCCTGAATATCCCTTAGTCGCATCTATTATATGCGTCGCATATCTCTTAGTTATATGCCTCTCTAGTTGTATATTATCTATAAACCCCCCCTCCCCTTAATTCTTCCTTTCTCTATCTACTACTTAACCGAATTACTACTTGACCGAACTACTACCGACTGAAACTATTGCCTATGCTTAACCTCTTGATATCTCGACCGTAAACCTCTCGATCGTCGCCCCTCCGTTTAAATGACCTTACTCTTAAAACTCGGTATTTTACCTCTATCCTACTTATTGCTCTCCGTGCTAATACCTACTAGAAATATCGGCCAAAATGCCCTATCTTCTGCCCACTGGCCCCCCTGCCCTCGCCCTTACGTACGGCAATAGCACTATTACGCTGCGCCTCTCTCTTAATTTCCCGCGCTTTACCGCTATTATTCTTTTTAATATCGGCTTTACCCTTGCCGCCGCACCCTTTAATATCGCCTTCTTTATTAATCCTATTATCCCTAATAATTAGATATAATGCAATGGTTATTAGTCTTATGGCTATAGACTTACTCTGAAATATAAATTAACGCCTATGATTACTTTGCTTTGACTCTCTTGCGTGACTATTCTATAATGAATTATGCATATTATCCCTTGCCTCGGCTCTCTATGGCCGTATTTAGACCTTATTCCCCCCCTAACCTTCTTTATAATCCCTCCCCCTAACCATATTTATATACTACTAACCCTAACCTTCTTTATAATCCCTCCCCCTAACTATATTTATATACTATTAACCCTAACTTTCTTCTTAATCCCTCCCCCTAACCATATTTATATATTACTAACCCTAACCTTCTTTATAATCCCTCCCCCTAACTATATTTATATACTACTAACCCTAACCTTCTTCTTAATCCCTCCCCCTAACTATATTCATATACTACTAACCCTAACCTTCTTCTTAATCCCTCCCCCTAACTATATTTATATACTACTAACCCTAACTTTCTTCTTAATCCCTCCCCCTAATTATATTTATATACTATTAACCCTAACCTTCTTCTTAATCCCTCCCCCTAACCATATTTATATACTACTAACCCTAACCTTCTTCTTAATCCCTCCCCCTAACCATATTTATATACTACTAACCCTAACCTTCTTCTTAATCCCTCTCCCTAACCTTCTTCTTTATTACTCCGCCTAACCCTAATTATATATTATTAACCCTAACCTTCTTTTTAAATTATTACCTTAACTTTCTTCTTAAATTTATCCCTCTAATTATATTTCTATTTACTCTTTTATATTTAATTTTTCTTTTTTATTTATATCTTATATATTTTTATTTTTATTCCCCCCTTTCTTTCCTTTTTATTTCTTTATTTTATTACTTATATCTCTTTTTATCTTTTCTTTATCTTTATTATTTTAATATTTTTATTTTTATCTTATTTATTTACCTTTTTTTTTATTTATTTATTATATTTCTTATATATTTAATGCCTTAATATATACTTATTTTTACTTACCCTATATATATGCCTTTATATTATTTTTTTTCCCTCTCTTTTTCTCCTTCCTTTTTCTCCTTTTTCCTCCCTTTTATTTCTTCTTTTTCTCTTATTTTTTTCCTTTTCTTTATATTAATCCTCGCAAACTCCCTTATATCTATATTTAAACCTACCCTTATATTAATCCTCTATAACCTCTCTTATTACCTACTATGCCTTATATTTATTATATATCTCCTTTTACCTTATTTATAATTTACTTATATACCTACCCTATACTCCTCTTATTATCTCTATTCTTATTCGTAATTTATTAATAAATATAATCTATATTCCTCTTCTTATCTCTATATATACCTCCTCCCTCTATATCTCTATTTACCTCCCTACTCTATCTATAACTTCTCTATCCGCATAACCACCTAATATAATTGGCTCGCCTATATCCCTCTACCCGCCTTTCTACCCCATTTGACTAACTCCCTTAACTACCTATATATTCTACCTATTTGCTCTTTATCTAATACCTCGATCTTCTCCCCTATTATCTGCCCTATATTATATTATTACTACTTATCTCCCTATACTCGCTGCGCCACCGTGATGCCGACTAATACCCTCTTATACTAATACTTCCCCCCTGACCCTCCTAAATAACTACCTATGTTTACTCGCTGCCTCCTAATGCTTATATATTACGGCAATAGCGAAATGCTTCCTCGTTATTGTCTCTTCCTACTAACCTCCCTTACTCTCTTTCTCCCCCTTATTTTATTATTAACTAGATAATATTATGAAACCCCTGATAAAACCTGCTCGTCTCTAACGAACCCATTTAAACCCTATCCCCTAACCACCTCATTAACCCCGCCCCGTAAATCTCTCCATCGTCCGTCTCTTATTAATTATATTCTCGCTCTATATCTATCTTCCCTATTACTTTGTTAATATCGCTCTCATACTATGTACTAGCCGCTCCCTATACGCTCACTAATAACCCGGCATATTAGCACTCCCTATCTCTCCGTAACCGATATATCCCCTAATTATTGCCTATTGCTCCCTAATGCGTATAAATATATTGCGGTAACCCGCACTAAAAATAACCTAAAAAATCCCGTATTACGCCCTTCTCGAATATGCCTTGCTATTATTTCTCCTCGTATCGTCTTACCTATCGCTATTACCTCGCACCTTATACTAGGCACTCTTCCCTCGGATGAAACTACTTATCCTCTACTATGCCTATCGCTATAAAATAACCTATATATCGACCGGCTATTAATGCTAATTCCTCCTCTAATATCTTAGCCTCCTTGTTTACTTATATTGCGTCTTATTTAGCCTTGAACTGCTCGTATTGGCTGTTCTGCTATGCCCTCCTGAAATGCTCCTTAACCTTTATCTCCTAGCACTCTTATACCCTCCTCGCTCCCGCCTCTATCGCTATATCGCCTTCTCTTTTAAACCATAATATATCCTCCTCTAATGCTAATTAGTCCCGTTGCCGCTAATATATATTATATGCCACCTCCGACTCTAGATAATAACCTGCTCGATCGTATTAGCTATCTATTACCTAGTCTAATACCGCACGATAGCACTACTTTGCGCTGATAAACCGCTCGATGGATGCTTCCTTCGCCGGCTACTTGGCCCTATTTGATCCTGCTGCTTTCTTTCTTCTCCCTGCCTTGGCTGATGACCGTTGACCTCTTACTTCCTCCTCTTGCTGGCATATGACGATGATGGCCTCGCTATGGCTACCGTCCTATCTGGCCCGTCTGCTCTCCTAAATGTAATCTCGCAATCGGTTCGGTATCCCGGCGTAGACTATTAACCGCATATCTAGCACGTCGACCCCTAACCCTAATGCGTTTATAGCTACGATTAAATGACCCTGATCGATCTATGACCTTAATCGCTGCGTCTTACCTATTGCTATATCGACCTTAGAATAAAATACGCTATACTCTAATAATCGCCCTAATCGTTTAATGCGGTCGATAGTATTAGCGTAAATGATAATGCGACCTCGGCTATTTCTATGTAACTAATCCTATATAATCTTAACTACGCGGCTATCTTCTGCCTCTTAGTCTGCCCTAACCTCGCCGCTACCGGTCTAGCTAGTATTCTGCCGCCGCCGCCGCCGCTGCTGCTACTTATGGTGATCTCTGCGCTTAGCTAGTCGAATAACTACTACCCTATACCTAATATTCGGCCTCGTCATTCGTAATTAGAATACCTTTATACGGCTAGCTAATAACCCGATGACCTCGAAAAACCGCCTAATCTTATCTAGTAGTAATATAGCCATTAAAAATACCTTTTAGATGCCCTATTCGTTTAATACCCGGCCTAACTCTATTAATTATGGCCGGAATTAGCTAGTACTATCCAAAATAGCGTAGTACTTATCCACGATAATACAATCTAACGCTTTCTGTGCCTATAACCGGTTCATAAAATCACTGAACCCTTTTATTACTACTAACTCGGGCGTAATAAATACGATAGGGGTAATCTAGTGCCCGCCGCGACTATTCTAAATGTATATCGCGATCTAGCTCTTAGCATAATAGCTATATAAATTATCTCGCAATGCTATTAACGGCACGATAACGATAGTTATCCCTCCGTCGTCGCTAGAATAATACGCCGGTAATATAAATGATATACTCTTGCCTTCTCCCGTGCCTGCGATCTATATAATCGGGCTCTTTCCCCGCATAATAGCCCGGATTACCGTCTCTTGCTGGCCACGGAACGCGGCGTCTAGTCCTATTATCTCCCTCAACCGGGCGGCAATATCGACCTGCTATAATCGCCTAAAACGCTGCAACTAGTGGTGCTCCCGCTCTGTCTCGAATAGCTCCCGCTTTCGGCGTATCGCCATAGCTAAACTATCGCCCTCGCGGAACTCTAAAAACTAATGCTACTATTGACTAACGGACCGAAACTTATCGCATATCATGGCCGTATTAAATAACCCTTGCTATAACTCTCGTGCGTATACTATGCCGGCTATATGCGTTCTATAGCCGGCTTATAAATCGATCGGGTTATTATCTATACCGTCGTCGTCTTCTTTGACCCTATCTATTATCGACTCCTTAAATGCCTTATCTAAATATCGACGGGATATAGTAATAGTAATCTACCGCTATAAACTAATATTTAATATAGTGCCTAATAATCGTTTGCTATCCTGTTAGATAATGCGGCGGATATAGTCTGATGTCTAATTGCGCTCTTATACCTAATTGTTGAACCTCGCATTAGAACCGGGCTTATCGGTATTATCCTTATTACCACGATTATCGCCACCGCCGCTACTAATGCCGTCTTAGTCGTCCTAGTTCTTTATTTTAGCCTACCTCCTCTCTCTCTGCTCTATCTCGCTAACTTCGTCCCTGCGAATTACCTCATCTAGCTATAAATATAGGCTATATATGCCAGTATCTTTAATGATACCCTATATCTGTTGCTACCACGGTAATACTAACCATAAATACTATACTAATAACTCGCCTACCTCGCGTAGTAAATATCGGTGGATGACCTTGGCCTGCCTTGTGGCCCAGAATGACTTATAGTACGACGTAATGAAACATATTAACCCGTCGTGCGTGAATATATTATATACGCTGCCGTTTATAGTATTCTTATATTAAATGCCTAAAATCTCGGTGGATCGCGCGGGCTGCCTACCTATTATGTATATTACTAAAAATATCTTTTCTATGAACTTATTAAACGTCTTCCTATACGACTATATGGCTCTGGCCTAGAATGGCTTCTTATCCTCCCTTCTATGATTAAACTAAATCTTACGCCGCCCTTGCGTCTCAATGATCCGGCGCGCATTCTAGCTCTTACTAGCTACTAACTACGTGCGGTTATAGTTATTATCTAAAAATAAATATCCCACCTTATCTTTGCTATAGTCATCTTCGATTAATGACTATGGGATCCGCGGCAATTAGCTAATATTATCTATTATCGTTAACGTTATTAATAACTCTCGTGCTTCTGTCTTCAATGTATGTAATATCTCTATTAACTCGCCTATCCGGAATTGCACTCGGCGGTGCTTAATGCGGTCCCTGACCTAATCGATAGACCCGCTGGCCGGCGTGTTGAACCGGATATATATCCTATACGTATGTACCTCGTAAATCTAATCTATCGGCGTTGCCTCGGCGTAGGGATCCTTAGGCGTGACCGTTATAAACCGCTGCACCTTCCCACGCACGATGCGGAATATGCTAGTGGCCTCCTTTTCTGCCTCCTCTTCCGCGTTATCTTCTGCCTCCTTTCGGGCGTGCTGCTCTTCCCGCGTCTGATTTCCCTCCTACCGCCGCCGCACTATCTACTTATCCATCTTATCCTACTTTAAACGCATTACCTCGGCCTGCCTCTCCTAGTATGACTAGTACACGACTATAGCACGGGCGACCTTGATGATAGCGGAATATATAGGCGTATAATCTAATATATCTATCTAACCGCTGTCCTTTTGGATACTTATTATGGCTAAACTATTAATGATAGCGCTGCGGTACTCCCCTGCGGTTAAATGGTAGTCTAATAACGCTATAATAACCTATAATATTAACCTATCTATTTGGTCCTCGTCTAATAGCTATGCCTCTGGATTATTAATATGCGCCTCGATTAACTCCGCTAAATCATCTATTAAATCACCTTGCCGCTTAGATAACCGAAACTTAGGCCTATCTACATCCGGCATTTTCTCGGCACGGTATATATAATATATTAACTTAGTCTATATGGCCGTGTAATGCATCTATATATCGTCCTCGACCCGGTTATCGAATAGCCGCCGTGGCTTCTTATCCACCTCTTTCCGCTATACTTCAAATAATGTATAGCTATTAATGTAGGTAGGCGTGGCTATAGCGCGTGCTCGGTCTATTACTCGCACTAAACTGTCATAGATTAACTGTAATTTGTGCTCCTCCTCGCCCACTAGGTCGACTAACCGCTATATGGCTTCCGGATCGAACCCTTGTAAATAGGTAGCCTATCCGACGTACTCTAACTACGCGTTAGCGTCTAACTTAGAATCGGCGGCCTTAATTTATTCTTTATCCTCTAAATTAAACCGGCGCTCCTATTAGTCTAATGTTTGCATTAAATGGTCTGTAATAGCTGCCTTGTCCGGATCCTGGCTGTTCGGTGCACCGAACCCGACCTCGAACTAATAGCTGCCCGGCCCGTTACTAAAAAAACGTTAATACTAAATACCGCTGCGCTATGGGACCTGCATAGCTCGCTGCTAGATACTTCCGCCCTTACTATGGGGATTTATCTATCTATAGGCACTGCGGTAATAGTTCTGTATGGCTCGTGCCGAACTGGCCATGTATAAATAACCCTCCTTACCGTAACCTAACTTATCGCTCTATGGTGGGTGGATATATAGGATAGGGTCGGTTATGGGTAGCGGCGTTAGCTATGTTGCTAACTTGGCCGGGGTCTAGATGACGTCTGGGTCTAACTGGATCGCTTTTATGATCTCTTTCCTTTCTACTACCCGCATAGACCTATGATATTGCTTTATGTGCTGCTTAATATGCTTACTAATATATGCATAATAGCACGTTTTGTAAATAATAAATGGGAACTCGGGTAACTTAATAAACGGCTCTATCTTAGCTATTGCTATTTTGACTACGACGTGTATTAATGGGTATCCCTAATAAATAATATGATCTAAATCTGGCTGGAATAAATAGTGCTTTATCTCGCTGGATTTATATTATGCTGCTATCTCTTATTAGTGGCTTATACTTATATATATCTCGCTGGCTGCGATGGTCTGGCTAGCTGTGCGCTAATGGCTCTATCTGGTTGATGGGAATTAGTGATATAATATAAATTAATGTTTATATGTTATAATATATATTGCGTTTTTATTATTTATCGCTGCTGCTTGAATTTGCTTTTTTAGTTGCTAGGGCGGTAAACCTTAAAATAATTACTATGCTCTTCCTATATGACTTCTTGGTTAATTATCGCACTTAAATGGATATCCCTTGGCGGAATACCCTTCTATATAATGAACCCGCCTTAATTGATATATGCTAGGTAACTATAACTCTTTCTATCTTATGGCTGCTCTATTACTTTCTCCCTGGATGGTTGCCGGCTTTATGGATTGACTTCCTAGTGGGTTAAATGCTATGGGTTATCTTATGGCTATAATATAAACTACTTGCTTAATCTAGTATTGCGTAACCTAAAACTAATTGCCCTATTTATTATTTATTTCTATTGCTTATGGTCCTCTCTCTCTTGGTTGTGCTGACTAATAATTCTATGAATCTGGGGTTAATTGAAAATGGAATCTTGTTGCACTCGGGTTAATACTTGGGTTAATATTAACCTCGCTGTAATGCCGTAATATTGGATCTCTGATGCTGGTAATTAAAATGCGGTATGCCCTTACCGCAATGGATTAATGTATATACTTAAAATCTATTTTTGTTAACTTTTTAAAATATCGACCTGTTTTTATTGGGGGCAATGAAAATAGGTCGACGATTTCACTAGCGCCTTTTTTTTTACTATGGGATTGCCATTGGAATTAGACCTGTTTTCGCTATGTAGCTGGGTTAGGATAGGATAGGGTTAAGGTCAGGCTTTAGCTTAGCTTAGAACCTTCTAGAATAACCCTAGGGTTATATAAGTCTTTATCTCTATAACCCTTATTCTCTAAGCTTCTTATAACTCTATCTCTTACCCTTATGCTTAGCTTCTAAGCCTTAGTATTATCCTAGCTATCTTATAGCTATTTTTATCTTTATTATCTTATCTCTTATTTATCCCTAGCTACCCTATACCTCTAGCTATGCCCTCGCAGGTATGCCCTACCTGCCAAGGTAGCTATAGAGATACCCTAGAGCATATACGCAAAAAACACCCGGCCGAGGCCTATACCAACCAACAGCTACAGCCCCTTGGCTTAGTCAGCTGCCCTTATTGCGGCACAGCCTGCCGCGGAAGTCACGGCATCAAGACCCATAGTGCTAAGATCCACGGCATAGAAGGTAAAGCCCATATTTCTACCTTACCTAGGCCAAGGACCTATATAGCTACTAGGGCCACTAGTGCCTCTAGGGCCTCTTTAGCTTCTTCCCTTAGCCCTACTAGTCCTAATCGGGCTAGCCCGGGCTTAGTTAGCTATAGAGGCCTTATAGGAAGAAAGAGACTAGCAAGGACCCCTTCTCCACAGCTACAAAGACCTACTAGGCGGCAAAGGCAGCTACAGCCTAGCCCTACCCTAGAGGAGCCTACCCTAGACCGACCGGCCTCAAGGGAAAGCTATAGGTCTTTTTCTAGCTACGAAGAAAGGGGAAGACCCTCTAGCCCTAGGTCCCTTAGCTCTAGCTCTTCTTGCCCTAGCACGCCTAGCTATAGGCCCTCTAGTCAGGGACCTACCCTAGAGCCTCTAGAAGAATATACCCTAGAGCCTCGAGGGCCCCTAGAGGAGCCTACCCTAGAGCCAGAGACTAGAGAGCCTATGGAGCCTAGGGAGCTTACCTTAGAGCCCGAGCCTAGGGAGCCTACCTTAGAGCCCGAACCTAGGGAGCTTACCCTAGAGCCCGAGCCTAGGGAGCCTAGGAGGCCTAGGGAGCCTAGGGAGCCTACCCTAGAGCCCGAGCCTACCCTAGAGCAGCTACATAACCAAGCTATAGCCCCAATCCTAGCCAAGGCCTCTATGCAGAAGCTATTAGCTTTTGCAAAGATTCCTATACCGGAAAAAAGGCTACATGCAAGGCAGGCTGCTATTTTCACAGCTACAGCCCATAAAGCTGCAGCTACCTTTTTAAAGAGGCCTACTGAAAAGGCCCTCTTATATTTCCTTATCTTGCCTAGGCTACTAGGGTTAGGGCTACAAAAAGGAGGCCTAGCTAGCCTTCTTAGGTCCTTCCCTTCTAACCTACCTACCCTAGAGAGCCTAGAGTCCTTCCAGCAGCCCCCTAAGCCCCCCAAGGCAGCTAGACCCTCTATAGCTCCTAGCCCGGCCCAAAGGGCAGCTAAGCTACTAGAGAGAGGCTACCTAGGCCGGGCTGCTAGGGCTCTTATTGATCCGACCCCTATAGCACCTAATTCAGTAGAAAATAGGGCTAGGCTGCTAGAAAAGCACCCTATTGGATCAAAAGACCCCTTCCAAGGCAAGACCCGCCCAAGGGCCGGCCAACCAATCACATCAGAGACTATTATAGCAGCTATAGCCTCTATAGGCAAGGAAAAGGCCCCGGGCCTTAGTGGCTGGACTAGGCCTCTTCTAGACCTAGTAACTAGGAAAGATTCCCCTGTGATAGCTTTCCTAAGGCTGCTAGCTGATATGATTCGCCAAGGCACGGCCCCCGGGGCCCACTTATTATGCGCTAGCCGCCTAATAGGGCTTGAAAAGCCCGATGGAGGGGTTAGGCCTATAGCTATAGGAGACCTTATCTATAGGGTAGCTATGAAGGCGATCCTGATGACCTCCTATCGGCCTAATATGCTTTTACCCTTCCAGCTAGGCGTAAATAGCCCAGGCGGGGTTGAACCCGCTATTTTCCTCCTCTATGAGGCTATTATAGGCTCAAATGAGGCTAATTTCCAGCAGCTAGCCTCTATAGACCTCGCTAATGCCTTTAACTCAGTAGATAGGGCTTCTATAGCTGCCTCTATAGCTACTTTTGCCCCTACCTTCTATAAGGCAGCAGCTTGGGCCTATAATGACCCTTCTATCTTAGTTATGGAAGATGGGTCAGCTATAGCCTCTGCTAAGGGCGTTAGGCAAGGTGACCCCCTCGGACCCCTTCTTTTTTCCCTTGCCTTTCGACCTACCCTAGAGGCCCTAGCTAGGAAGCTACCTAGGGCAACCTTAGTAGCTTACCTAGATGACCTCTATATTCTTAATAAGGCTCCGCAAGGCACCCTAGAGGCAGCTAAGGAGGTCTTAAAAGGCTCCCCTTTTAGCCTTAACCTAGCTAAAAGCAAGGAAAAGGCTATAGAGGACCTTAAGCTAGAAGGCTTAAAAGCCTTAGGCACCTATATAGGCCCTATCCGGCCTAGAAGAGCCTTCTTGCAAGGCAAGCTAGCTACCCTACAGGAAGCCCTAGAGGCCCTACAAGACCTTCCAAAACAGCACTCTTTGCTTCTTCTTAGAAGCAGTATTCAGCTTCTTCTAAGGCACCTTCAGAGGCAGCTAGACCCAATTGGGCTAGAAGACCTTTGGGAAGAAGCTGATACCCTTATAAGAGAGGCTATTATAGCCCTAGTAGCTAGAAGCCCTAGTGAGTGCCCTAAAGAGCCTAATCCGAGCCTTATAGCCCTTCCAGTTAGAGAGGGAGGCCTAGGAATACCCTCACACAAAGACCTAGCTCACGAGCTATTCCTAGCAGCTAGGGAGGCCTCGCAGCCTACCCTAGACCTCATCCGGAAGCCCCTAGCCCCGCAGCCTACCCTAGACCAAAGCCAGCCTAACCAAAGCCAGCCTAACCAAGGCCAGCCTAGGCTAGGGAAAACAGCCCAACAGGTGCTAAAGGAAGCTAATAAGGCTAGGCTAGCAGGCTTCTTAGAGGACCTCCCCCCTAGCTATAGGCACGCTAGGCTAGAGAACGCTAGCTATCTCGGCCGTAAGTGGCTAGGAGTCTTACCTACCCAAAAAGCCCTATCTTTCACAGACTCCGAGGTCACTGAAGCCCTCCGAAGCCGGCTCTTTTACCCAATCAAGCCTATCAGCCTACCCTGTAGCTCTTGCGGAGCTATAGCTGCCTTCGGCTATCAGGATACCTGCAAGGGTGCTAATAGAAGGTGGATTGCAAGGCATGAGGCTATAACTAGGGCCTTTATAAGGGCCCTAAGTAGCCAGCCTACCCTAGAGGTCGAAAAAGAACCCCTAGTCCACCCAGAAGCTAGCCTAAGGGCCGACTTTGCAGTTAACCTAGGAAATAGCTGCTATTACTATGATATTTAAATCGTAGCTATTTCAAAGGATTCTGCTAAAGAAGACCCTTATAGTACCCTTAGAGAGGCTGCCGAAGAAAAACGCAGAAAATATAGGTCTCTCGGGGCCTTTTTTCAGCCTCTTATTATCTCAGCAGGTGGCCTTATGGACCTAGAGACAGCTAAGACCTATCAGAAGCTCTAGGACCTTATTGGCCCCCTAGCGGCTAACTAGCTAGATTCCTCTATTAGCCTTGCCCTTATGAGGACTAGGGCGACCTCTGCGGCTTCTATAGCCCGAGATACCCCTAGTAACCTAGCTAGGTCGATTTGGAATACTTCGAGGGCTTCTTAAGGCTTTTCTTTATCTTTTACCTTTTACCTCTTATCTCTTATCTCTTTACCTTTTTCTTACTAGCTATACCTCTCTCTTTTAGCTATATCTCTATTTCCTAGCTATACCTCTCTCTTTTAGTTATATCTCTTTTCCTAGCTATATCTCTCCCCTAGCTATACCTCTTTCCTAGTTATATCTCTTATATTTTTTCTTTTATTATTTCTTAGAAAAATCTCCTCTCTTTTATCTATAAGCTATATCTTAGCTAGAAGAAACCCCTAGGGCAAAATAGCTTAGATAATAAATACTAACCCTATCCTAACCCTAGACCTTAATCTAATATTAGCTTCCTAGGAGGTAATATTAAAATTCCTTAAATATATTAATAATTACGAGAAATTCTTTATTATAGATAAGGTAATTAAGTTCTACTCTATATAGCTTATAGGAGTAAAATGCGATTAAGTATAGCTATCTTTTATTATCTTATTATCCTATCTAGGCGCCTAGGGTAAAATCTAAGGTATTTATTTCGAGTTTAATTTATCGAGATAGGTTAAATATCTTAAGTATTAGTTTACTTAGGATAAGTTCCTTAATTTTATTAAAGGTATCTTTAGTCTTATCCCTAAATATAAAGATCTTATCTTTCTTTATAAGTTCTATTAATAGTATAGCTATTTTCCTAAATGCCTTAAGAAACTTACGGTAATAATTAGCGAATCCGAGGAAGGCTTATACTTCCTTAATATTAGTTAGCTCCTTTTAGTCTCTAATTACTAAGACTTTCTTAGGGTCTATATATATCTTATTATAGGAGATAATATATCCGAGGAATTCTATTTCTAAGGCATAGAATTTACTTTTCTTAGGTTCTATTAATAAGTTAGTATTCTATAATATCTATAGTATCTTATGGATATATTCTATATATTTTTCTTTTATTTTAGAGAAGATAAGGATATTATCTAGGTAATATATAATAAATATATCTAGATATTCTTATAGTATATTATTAATTATTTATTAGAATATAGTAGGTATATTAATAAGTCTAAAAGGCATAACGAGGTATTTAAATAGTCTATACTTAGTATAAAAAGCAATTTTCTATTTATATCCTTTTTTAATCTAAATAAGGTTATAGGCTCCTTTAAGGCCAAATATAGTAAAGTATTTTATTCTAAAAAGTTAATCCTTTAACTCGCTAATAAGAGGTAGCGGTATATAATCCTTAATTATAATAGTATTAAGTATTTAGAAGTCGATATAAAGTTAGAGCTTATTATTCTTCTTCGGAATAAATATAATAAGGTATTTAATAGATAACTTGTTTTCCCTAATATATCTTTTCTATATTATATCTTCGATATATTCCTTTAATACTAAAAGTTATGCTTTATTAAGTAAGTAAAGTTTATTAAAGCTAGGTTATTTCCCGTCGATAAACTTAATCTTAAGGTTATAGGATATATATTCTAATAGACTTATTTTAAGTTCTTCCGCGAAGAGTTATTTATAGATCTAGTACTTCTATAGTATATTCTTAAGTTATTCTTCTTCTAGGTTTTCTTTCTTTAGTTTCTTAAGATTTTTCTTAAGTGCATAGAACTATTATATAATTTATATAATTATTTATTATCTTTATTATTTCTATCTATTATAATACTTATGTTTTATCCCTATAGGTAGAGAGGTATTTTATATTTACTTCTTCCTAACTTCTCTATTATTAATAGAAGTTTAAGATCTCTAATCTAAGTTATTATTTAATATAAAGGATATCTTAGTATCGCAAGAGAGTATCTAGCTAGTTCTCTAGTCGAAATATAAGTTAAAGTATTATAACTATAGGTACCTAAGCATAAGGTTATAGCTCTAGTTTAATATAATATCAAATAAGATTCCTTAGTTCTTTCTTTTAATAAAAACCTTAAAGTAATTAATCTTATAGTTAATAACTCTATTATTATAATCAAAAGGTATTCCTTCGAGGTTATATACTATATAGGGCTTATATTTATGCCTCTATAGTAGCTTAAGCCTATTCGCTACTATTAGGTTAAAGTAATTCTACTTAGCTCTATTATTTACTAAAGTATTTAATTATTCTCCCTTAACTAATATTTTTAATTCTAGGTATTATCGCCTATATCCTCCGTTTATAGAATAGAGGGCCTTTTAGGGTAATCTATCCCCTTATTTATCTATTTATTGCCCTATATTAGATAAGGTATCTAGTTTTTTATCTTATTAAGGGCATAGCTA
Organism: Fusarium vanettenii 77-13-4; assembly: GCF_000151355.1. Classification (NCBI taxonomy): domain Eukaryota; kingdom Fungi; phylum Ascomycota; class Sordariomycetes; order Hypocreales; family Nectriaceae; genus Fusarium; species Fusarium vanettenii. Next base: position 15,767 of record NW_003315756.1, on the reverse strand, counting down.
AGGTAATTATATTTATACTTATTATTAATATATACCTCATAGTTATAATCGTCTTATTCATATAGCTATTCCTAATAGGCTTATTCTGCGATTTAGCCGTTATCAGGGTAATTACTATAATTCCTTTCCTTTATAGGGTAGACCTTATTAAGGTCGCTATTTTTAATATAGTCGGCATAGTCTTATAGGATTCGGTCTATAGGTCCTTAATCTTCTCTGAGGTATAGTTAGATACTTCGATATTATTCCTTATCTTTTTATTTTCCTATGCATATAAGGAAATTAAATCCCTCCTTTACTATTCATTCGAATCTATTATATATAGCTAAGATATATTTCTCGTATCTTAGGTATATATCTTCGTTATAGAGTATTAACTCTATACTAAGATAGCTTCCTTTAGGGGCCTACCTTTCTTCTATTATAATCTTCTATATAGTAACGGTAAACTATTATTTAAGGGTAATAGATCCATCCCTTTTAGGGATAAAATAGATATTAACTATACTAATCCCTTCATTCTATTTATAGATCTTATATTAATAGGTTCTATAAGTAAGGTAAGGCTTATTATTAGGTCCTTATAGCTATATAGGAAAATAATCATTCTCTTATTTACTCTAGATATATATACTATAATAATAATCCTTATAGGAGATCTATAAGATTTCTTTATATCTAGGGTATATTAATTAGGTATACTTATCGTCTCGTATATTATATTATAATTTCTATTATAAGTCTATAGCGGTTTCTTCGCGGTATACTTAGATAGGGATATCCTCTATGTCCGAGGCGTCTTTTTCTACTTATATTATTATAGAGGGTCCTAAGTCCTCCTAGGTTATTTTAAGGATTTATTCTTATTATTTCTTAATCTTATAGTTATTTTATTCTTATCGCTATTTTGCCTTATATAGGCCTTTATTATATTATATGCCTATAATGCCAATAGAGTTATACTAATAGAAAATCTAATATCCTTCTATCTTATATTATAAGTAAGGTTTATTATTTAGTTAGTATAGTAGAGGGATCGAGAAATAATCTTATTCCTATTTTTCCTCCTTATATTCCTCGCACTAATAGTATTAATATAATATCTATAAAATGCTAAGATATTCCTTATATATTAGGTAGGTTTAGATATTATCTTATATATTAAATAATACTTCTAGGTATCATAGGTTTTTAATTATTATTTAATAATATATATAGACGCATATTTCTAGCCTATTAGTAGTATCTATATATTCCCTTATGGTTTAAATATACTATTCCTATAATATATTCTAATATTAGCTTCCTTATTTATTATAGAGCTATAGGTAATATTTTTCCTTTTATAAATAGTTATCTATCCTAGGGTTTTATTAGTTATAGATCTAGGCTATTACTAGTTATTATTAGGCCTTAGCTCTAGCGCTATAGTTAAGATCTTTATTATATCGCTTAATTTATCTTATTACTATAATAGTTTTAGTATTAGGGTCCTTATTAAGTTTATTAGCTAATTCTAGGAGTAATTCTTATCTTAACCTATCTATAAGGTATAGTTATTCTGCTTTAGGCGGCTTTTTTATAGCGTACTATAGTTTTAATTAAGGGTAATTATTATACTTAAATTATTCCTCTATAAGGTATATCTAGCTATATAGCATAGTAACTTCTCCTAGTTCTAAGCCGGTATTATTATAGCTAGCTCGGGCTATGCCGAGCGTCTTAGTTATTCGAAGGGCTATTTATAGTTCATTATTAGCTTATATAAATCTTACCTATTTCTAGCCTTCTAGTAGCTATTACTACTATCTAGGCTTATACCGCCTTTCCTAGATATCTCATTACTTCTTCTTATATTTATTAGCCTTATGCCCCTTCTTATAGTAATAATAGTATTTAATGCCCTAGGTTCCTTATTAGGTTATTCTAAGCTTTATAGGTCCTATATAGGTCCCATAGGATATATTAGTTAGTCGGGGTCGTCCCTAATTAGCATCGAATCAGGGTTTCTAGTAGTTTTCTTTACCATTACAAGGGCTCTAGAGTTTCTTCTAAGAGAACTATTAGTTATTAATCTTAATTACTCGACTAATATAGTCAACGAGGTTATTAGGCTAGTCTTCCTTATAGAGTTTAGCTTATATTTCTTTCTTAAGTCTATTAAAAAAAAAGGATATTAGGGGTTCTTAATCCTAGTTAAGCTTCGAGGCGAGCTAAAAGTATTTAGTGCTATATTCTAATATAGAGCGAGTTTATTAGAGTGCCTTAATTTCTCTTTCTACCTAGGCCTTTTTATCTATTATTCTAAAAGCTTATTAGAGCGCGGCTTTAAAGGTTTTAAAGCTAAAATAGAGGTTTATAGTCTAGGGCGAGTATTCATTAAGTAATTTAATAAGGTACTCCCTTATAGTAGGTTTAAACTAGGCTATAGCGTGCTTAGTAAGATACCTAGCGGCATACTAGACCTTATTAGATGCTATAGTAAATTAAGTAGGGTAATAGAGTATAAATACGCGTAGTTATATAAGAAATATTAATAATTTATACGCGGTATTATTAAACTTCTCTAGTTATTCTAGCTTTAGGATTTCTCTAATATCTTTGCCCTTTATAGCAGTAACTATTATATTATTAATATTCTAGATATTCTTATAATATTACTAGTTTTAGGCTTACTAAGTAATAGCTATGCGGTCAATAAGTCCTCTAAGTTCTTTTATTTCGGTAGTTATAGTAATAACCTAGATATAGAGTTATTTAACTTCTTTATCGTTACTATTTATTTCTTCGTTACTATTAGGGTTAGCTTAAGCTAATATAATAGGGGTAGGTAGGTAATTAATAGGTAGAACCTACTAGTGGTTATTACTAGGAGTAGCCTAAGTAGCTATTATATTTAATATTATTTAAGGTAACGCGAGTAATCCTCTAAATAAGAGCTATTAATATATAATAAGAGGATATTTCCTAAGGGATAAACCGGTTATACTAGGTTTATATTAGCAGAGGAAAATATTATATAGTCTTAAATAGGGTATAAGTTACGTCTAGTAATATACTTAAAGGTATTAAGTATAACTAAGTTATATTAATAGCTAAGGTAGCTATTATATAAGAGAGTATAATAAATATATTTTATATACTTAAAGTAGCTTATAGTTCGTGAGTTGCGGCTTATGGTAAGTTATAAGGCGTATCGTAAGTCTTAGTTAAGGCTTATAGTATATATTATTATTATTATTATAAGTCACCGAGTAATTAGCTATTCCTATGGGTTATACGTGACTCTAGTAGTTTGTCATGACTGGTGCCGTGACAGTAGGCTTATAGGAAAGTTAGTAGTAGAACCCCTTATCTTTTAGGGCTAATTTACTAGCAAAAGCTTATTAATCCGAGGGAGCTAATACTTAGTAAATTTAAGCCGCTCTTTCGCCTCGTCTTCTAATAGTGCGATATATCTTTTAGACCGCTATTTACGGCGCTAATAGCTCTATAACCGTCGCTAGAGGGTCTTCTTACTAATATTTAAATCGAGCTCTAGAATTAGGTCATTCTATATTAGGTACCGGTGCCGGTTAATAAAAGAATTAATCCTTATAATCTATATAGCTATGAGCTTTTTTAGCCGCCTTTTACGAGGCTTCGAGTGGTTATAGTGGTATTATTCTTAGCGCCGCTTTATACGATAGACCGTGGCCGGATCTATGCCGTAGTTATCCGCGATATCCCGATATGATTTACCCGCGTATATCTTAGCCACTATCGCAGATCTTTGCTCGGGAGTAAATTTATGGTTTCTTTAGCGATTTCTGCTTATTTCAGTGCTAAAATTACGTGTTTCAGGTGCTATTTTAGGTGGTTATTCTGGTATTGAGATTGAAGCCTATGTCGCGAAGTCGCATCGTGAAGCGGGGTCAGGGCGGGGCGTTATTAGACTTTTGGCACGTGATTTTAGCGTAGAATTCTTTTCCTATAGAAAAAAAACGTCGGTAGCTCAGCCGACGTTTTTCATAGGTGATAGGGGTCCTTGCTAAAAGTAAGTCCTCCACGTTAATATTAGCCTAGTGAGTCGGGGGAAAAGCGTGCTAAGCCATTTTATGCCACTGGGCAGTTTCCTTGTACGTAGAAAAGGGGGTCAGAGGCAGTGAGAGCTTCACCCTTGTCATCTTCTTTAGTAGTCATAACGAGAAAGGGGAGCCTTGGGCTTTCTTCCTTGAGGTAATCTTCATTGCTATCAATTGATTAATTGCCCTTATTATTTTCAATGATATTCAGTTCACGAGAAAGTGCGTGAAATCCCCCTTGCGAAACCTACGGAAAGAAGAATAAGCCGATTTCTTCTAGCTGTGGTTTGGGGTGTTCTGTTCCTCCAACAAACTAGCTATCCATATACAGCGCATTAGCTTTTACTGACCTCGCAGTTGTGGCGTAGCTAAAGTCTCGCCCCACAGTCTAGATTGTGCATTAGTCTGTCGGTGACGCCAGATAGGCTGGTTGCCCAAATCTAGCCGCTTCAGGTTCAAAGACAATGTCACATCAGCTGTCTGCTGGTGACAATGTAAATAATCGACTTCCGGGAAGTGCCGGAAGGTTATGGGACCGAGCTAGGCCTTTTAGAAGGTTAACGTCAGTCGTTGTTGGCCAGTGGCCTGTTGCTCAGGTTTGGTGTTAATAAGGTTGCGGCTTCAGGCACTAGGTTGTCTAGCTCAGGTCTCGATGAGCACCGATAAGCCCTCGGACCCTTAGTGGCCCAGCTGATCTCCACCCGGAAAGCCAATTGGCCGATTCGAAGCCTAGAATGGTTTGCTATGAACGCTTCGGCCCCTCAATATCGCAAATGCAACGGTCGGAGCTGAGGTGGTCCCAATCAGGTCGCAGAGCATGACTGCCGATGGTCCGTGTGAGGGCCGGCTCATCGCTGTTCCTGCCGGAAAATAAAGGATCTGACCTTCAGCCTTTGAGAAATGACGCCATTCTTGTTCTCCGTCAATCGACGGAGGCCGCTATCCCCGTCTCTGTGATGTTGGTTCTATTCAATATTGATCATCACGACGAGGTGCCGCCAGCCTGGGAGATCCGGGACCGGGGTTCCCCGGCCTGCCAGTTTTAGGAAGTCGTTTTTTTGCATCAGAAGGCTGTTCTAGTTTGGGCTTGGCACCTGTGTCGATGGCCCAATTCTCCCCATGTCGAGTCCATTTTGGAATCCGTTTCTACAGTAGGGCTTGTAAGGAGCCAGGTTGCATGTTAAATTCTTACCGTTATTGCTTAAGCTGCTCTACTCTTTCATGAGCGGAAACCAACCATTGATCCTGCCTCGACGGAAATGCACCGGGGAGCTTCCACAACGTTCAATAGTCTATGTTGCGAAGATACGCCTTACATCAGTCGGTAGAATTTGTCCGGGGAACTTGTCCGGGGAACGCCACTGGTCCTACTTAGTGCTAGACTCCGCTCCAGACACCTGAGGCCACCGAGAAGTAGGTGACTGCCCAGGCAACTTAGTCTCATGTTTTCCTTCTTTCACCACCAAGGTAGGGAACCTTGCTGTCTATTTTTCGTAGGGCGGGGGAACCCACGATCCGATCGGGGAACCGGCCGCTGGGAACGGCAGAAGAGCGGTGTGATGGAGGTTTTCAATATACGGCAACGGCGCACCAGTCTAAGGTATTCCTGCCTGAACGGCTGGCGTTGATGTCACAATTACAAGGAGGTAGTTGAGTTTTTGACCTCACCAAACTTCAGCCTCCCCGTCCCAACCGCCACCAATATCTAAATTTAAGCTGAAGCTCACAGGTGGGTCAAGAAAAACACCAATGGCCTGCAGCATCGCTCACGAATCGGACAATCCGGGTTCCTCAATTGTACATGATTGAGACAAGTGTACTTGATCAACCAGACAGAAGAGGGTCGTATTCAGTACTACATCAACTACTAGCCATTCGAAAGGAGTGAATTCACCCTCCTAAGGTCTTCAATAACAGCGTAAAGGAGTGTAAGAAATGAAAGTAGCCGCACCCTAGCCCTACGTCGCCGCACCGCCAAACCCGTCTTGATACGGAGACATCGTCTTCCCGACACCACGAACAAAGCTTTTACTTTCCCCCCTTGATGTTCCCCTTGTTGATGTTGATGTTGATGGTGACGGGCATGTTGAAGTCGATATCACCAATGCAAATTTGGTACTAGGCAACTTGTGAGTCATGGGATGGGGCTGAGAGGCCAAGTCACTTACACCGCCGTTATTGTTGCAGCAAATGACCCTTGAGGTGCAAACCTCTGAGTTCGAGCAGGTTTGAACTATGGAACGTCAGGTTTCCTGCGTGGCCAAAGAGTAATGGGAATACCTACCGCCATTGCCATCGGTGGTGCAGCAATATGGGGTTCCTGAAGAGCAGAGGTTTGTCTGTGTCGGGCAATCACTGCCTCCCCCCTGACCTTCTACAAGGGCGATCCCCAGTTAGACTGATCACCTGAATGTTTTCATCATCAACTTACTGCGCTTAACAGCTGGGAGTTTCGGGAAGGGGAAGTCCCCAAGAGCCGGAGCCCTAGGTTCGATGTCTCGAGTCTCAACACCTACGGTCGAGTCACTAATCGGAGACGCCATGGCGCCCTGCAGGAGGACGAGGCTGTAGAGGATAGTGGAAGCGTGCATAATTGCGATGTTTAGCGCGAGCGCAGTAGAGTGGGCAGAGCTAGTAGAGGATGGATGGAGGGCAGAAGATGGAGCTTCAGTAACGAGCGGGGTGGCGAGATCTAGAGTGAGCGAAATGTTGAAAAATGGATAGGACGGTGAAGAAGGCTGGTATTTGTGCAGAACTGTTCCCTTAGCCTCGTATTCGGTACTCGGTGGCAGAGAGCGACAAGCTGGTCAAAAGGTATATCAGCCCCCCTTGAGACGTGGAACATCTCCCACCGTCGCGCATGACCATATGTGACATAATTGCCCATCCTTGCTAGGTTTGAATGTTATCACGCTGAAGTATGTGGCTAGCTGGGACTACTCGCCGTTCCCTTCTAAATTTAAATTGTCACAGCCGTTTTCAGCTAAGATGCGCACATGCGTGGTGGTCTGAGGACATAGCAATGGCCCTGAAATCCTGGCCAATCGGGGCATCCCAGTGTGGTTGCCACTTTCTGCTTAAGTTTGACGCTCAGATATACGTATCTTGCTCAGAGTCTCATCGGAATATCTGTGCTATCATATGCAATCTCGACGCATGTCTCCCCACCTTATCTTCATGACTTTGGGTTCTTAGGTCTTCTGGTCTCGACGCACCTAGCGTGCTTGGGCTATTTTTGGTTACGCTTTAAAGTCTAGATAAATTCTCTACGTCTGAGTTACGTATTAATATATCCGTGCCGTTTTATGTAAATACTACGTAACTTTGTCTTAGTGACTTTGAGGGCTTGGGGTTATCGGTATCAAAGCAGTCAGAGCGTGCTCGGTTTCCACTACGTTCTCATATCCAGTGACCAGACATAGATCTTCAGCCGTCAGTTACAACGTAACATCCGTGCTGTTACATCCATTGTGCCCCCATCTCATTTTAACAACCTAAGCTCTTGGGCCTGTCGGCCTCGACTCTCGACCAGACGGGGCGAGCTTGGGCTAGTTACTATTGTATTGAAGTCTAATACCTGGATATACGCGTTCGGCTGGGAGGCGAATCGGACCATCCGCCCCGCTTCCCACCACAGACGTCGCAATAGGCCAGGCTTCCGGTCGCCCGGTCTATCGGCCTTGACGCACCTAGACCGCGCCTAGATTCTGCCTCTGTTCAGCCTCTTGCCATCTCCTCTAACTACTCGACGAGTTGTGGGAGGTTTTTAACTTTACCGGCCTCATAACTAACCTCCGGTAGCATTATAGAGATGTTTATGATGGTGTAAGGGCCGTAAAAGAGTTCAATAGCTTCGAGTTCTGGCTAAGAGAGGCTGAAAGAGGCACCTAGCCAGGACACGACAGCTAAGTTATTTGGGCACAAATGACAAGGACTCATTGGAGCTCCGAGGGAAGAAAGAGATATATAAAGGTGGTCTTCTTCCCCCTTCAACCATCCATCCTCATCACTCGCTCACTCTTCACAACTCAGCACAACAGACCCCAATCTGCTCTTCAATACTCTCTTTTTGAGATCTCAACACTTTTCAACCACCAACATGCAGCTCACCTCCATCGTCGCTCTTCTCGTCGCCGCCACCGGCGCTGTCGCTTCTCCCGGCCGTGCTCCTCCTCCCCCTCCCCCGAAGCCTCATCGTCCTGCTCCTCCCACTATCGGCCCTGTCACCCAGACCCAAAGCTGCGGAAACAGTGCTTCTGCTTACTGCTGTAACAATGTGGTTGACAGCAAGGGCTTGAGCTACTTCGAGTGCAAGAGCTCCACGGGCTCCTGCAACACTATTGCGATTTGCTGCCAGAACAACAACAACGGCGAGGACGTACGTGAACGGAAACCCCTCGGGCAATTTCTGGCCCTCATGCTATACTCTTAAAAAAAATTACGCTAACCAATCATTGTAGGGAAATGCCATCCAGAACTGCGGCCTGGGTAACAGCCAGGTTATCTGGCTGTAAACAGTCTTGCTGGAAGCCGAGGTCGATCATGGCGGCCCTCTAGAACTGTGGTGGGCAACGCATCAATAATGGTTATCGACATTCAGGTCCTTTTATAATGGACTAGAGGGGGTATCAGATTGATACGGGGTTTGGATAATGGTTCGGTTGTCTCTTTCTTCGGTTTGGGTGAGGGGATAGCTCTGGTCAGGGTAGCCTCGATCCTAACCACCCACTCTCCTTAAGAATTTTAAGAGGGTCTATTTTAGTCGTAGTTGGAGAAAATAACGAAAAATACAAGAGGTTATCATGCTTTTCTTTAATTTGCGGTGAAGGTAATCAACATTGTTAATTGCCAGTTTATAAACTCTAGAGTCCCTCGGTATACAAATTCAGTAGATATAGTATTAATACATATTACGCACCCTATCTTCATACTATGAAATCACTGCCACATTACTAGCCTTAGTAATAGACTACTAGTCCTAGGCTAGGTAACCTCTGACCTTAGATTGTATCTTCTCACCGAGGCTCTCATGGTAGTATATATTGTAATACTCAGTACTCGCAGGGAAGTCCTTACCGCCATCACTGGCTCTTAGGAAGCCCATACGCCTAGAAGCGCACCTCTTATCAATGCACTAGTAGTCATCAATATCAAATTCCTCCTAAAACTAAGCGTTATCTCTACCAACCTTAAAAGATAAGGCCTCTTTTATTTGACTATTATAGTCCTCTGGCCTAACGGCGCCATTCTACGTGTAGTACGAGCAAGTGATCCCCTCGGGAATCTCGTGAGGCTCGGCCGCGAGTCTAGCGCAAGAGGTCATTGAACCAGAGCCTTTGAGGATATACTGAAGAAAAGAGTTACCTGACAGCTGGCCGTTGGGCAGTGACGACAGGAAAAATGGACTAATAGGTTAGGCAATTAGAGGAGGTAGTAGACTAGAAGACAGCGCCAAAGATGTATATGAATCATGAATATGCAGTGGCTATTTAGTTCCAGAGTACAGGCCAGAGAGGGCTTCTTGTCCTCATAGTTTGCCCTCTCCCGTCAGGAGAAGCACAAACAAGGCGGAATGGATGTCAAGACACAACTATTCTCCTAGAAGTCAGTTAGGTCCGTGTCTTGATTGAAGAGACAGGGAGTCAACTGCAAAACAAAAAAACATTGCATGGAATCAGCCAAAAAATAACACGAAATGAACGCTGGTGATATACCCGAACCTTGTACTGCCTGCACCGACTCTCTAAGGCTAGAGGGATTATATATGTAGCTAAAACAGCCGTCAGAATCGTTGTAGTCTTCCTGGCTTTACAAGGTCATCCTCCAGCCGAGGACGACAGGGGCAAAAGCGAGGAGGCTTTCTATTCGCTTAGTTATCCCATTAAGGGCCGGGCTTCAACTATAACACAGAACACAATACAGGGTGACTACTATGCTGGTCGGGTGCCACTTGATAATCACTTCCGTGGTTTAGGATCTATTAGCTAGTAGAGTTAACCTCTACCAGAGATAAGTCTTTGACAAGAAGGAAAGATCCTCTAGGGATACCTAATACTTCGAGATAATCCAAAAGAACTCAATAAAGAAGAACTCATCACGCGGCTCGCCGAGGATAAGACCACACAGTGATCAGTAATCAATCTACAAGGAGCAGGGCCTTACTAAGGAGACTAGTATTAGAACGAAAATTCCTAACAAAGGGTAAGGCTAGTATAATACTAGCTATAAGTATGCCTATTATTAATAATGTAAGTAAGGATTAGGTTAGGAGAGTTGTAAATATCTTAGTTAAATTTAAGTAATAAGCTAGAAAATATAATAAAAGTTTATTAAAAATCCACTAACGTGGTTAATAAGTGAGTGGGTTAGATAAGTGAGTAAGTCAAAAATCTTAACCTCTCAGACTAAAATCGCAATAAAAATACCATAAACTATTTAATTAATTTAAACTACTCACTATATTCTTCCCTAGATGTCTTAATCACTACCTAACACGTTCTTATATTATGCCCGGGCTTATCGTATATACTATAGCGCCGAACGCCCGGTCCGACCGACCTTCCTCGACCACTACTTCTCGACGATTCCGCAATTATTTACGTATTAATATCTATCTAATTAATTACTTATGATGCTTCCTATATAGTTATTGTCCCTCCTTTCCGTAGTCTAGTCCTTTTTACCCTTCGGCGCTGGCTTAATATCTTATTTGCTTCCTAAATGTTTTAGAGCTTACTCCTCAATAAGGCAACTTCATATATAGCTGCCTTTGTTGCTTTAGTATTAGACTTTAAAGCTTTAATAATCGATTCTAGGGAGCTACTTTTATGCCTTTTGATTCGCTTTTTGAGGTATTTAGATTAATATTAGGCCTTAAGTAATATCTTTGGGGTCTTTAAGACCTAAGGGGTCAAGGGTTTAGCCTCCTCCTCGGGAGGCATCGGAGTCCGTAGCTGCATATTAAGCTTCGAGATTATATTTTCTGGGTCAAAGGGAGTAAGCCTAGCGCCTTTAAACCCTCCCCGGATATTACTTTTAGTAAAAGTAGCTTTAAAAGCGGCGTAAAATGCGGAAAAGAACTTAATCTTTGAAATATAGGTTATAGAGTATTTAATTAGATACTCTATTTATTAATTATATGTCTTTTTAAGTATTAAAAAGTACCTAATATTAAGAGGCTAAAGTAGGTAAGATATATAAGCCGGTATATAAAGAGTAATAATCTTATTCTCCTTATAATATCTCTTAAAATCAGCGGAGTAGTAGCTTTTATAACTATTAAGGATTAGAAGACGATAAGGACTAGTTAATTAGTTAGTTATAGACCGATTAAAGTGCTTTAGCTACTTAAGACCTAGTTAGTTATCTCTCTATCTATTTTGGCTAGTTATAATAACCTAATCGCCCGGGAGGTTATAATCTCGGTATTAATTCGCAAGGTAATATTAGCCTATATTAATAATAAACGGCGCGATTAATTAACCTTCTATATTAATTGCCTAAATAACTATAATCTATTCCCGATTTCTAGGCTATATTAATTTTAGTCTTCCGTGCCTTTCTAAACCTATAATAACTATTCCGGCTATTATAATACCTATTATAAAGCTAATCTCATCAAAGTTCTAGATATTATCTAATTAGATATTATACTTCGCGATTATATTCTATATAAGCCTAAATTAGCTATGAATAATAGATAGATCTTCGTATTTAGCTCTCTAGTAGTTATATTTACGAAATAAATACGTCTTTAGCTCTAATTATCGCTTTACGAAGTTATAAGCCTAGCGCTTACCGACGGGTAATACATCGCGGTTAGCTAATAGAGAATTAGCTATTTCTTCTATAAAACGCAATCGCGAGGGAAATCCTCGTGAATCTAGGTCTAGAATAAATTAGACTATTATCTATTCCTCTAGATTAGATAGTCTTCGTGACTTTAGGATAGTATTATATCGCGATTAAATGCTATAGTAGCGGCGACGTAAGGTCTTAAAGGGGACCTAGTATATAGTTACTGCGCGTCGGAGGCTTAGTTTTAGGTTATTTTAAAGGGCCTAAAGGGCAAGAAGGATTCTAGCCTTAGTATTTAAGCTTAATATCTTTTTTGGTAAGGAATTAATTAATTAAATGGAAATATTATAGGTTAAGGGATTTTTGACTTACTTACTTATCTGACCCACTTACTTATTAACCACGTTATAATAAAAGATAAGTTAAACCTTATACTAATACGTAGCTAGAAGTAGAGCTAGTCTGCTATTATATATTAAAGGCATTTTAATAGATATTTAATTATATCTTTATATTTACTTTTTTTATTATATTTTATAATTAATTTATCTCTAGACTAAACCGCGCTAAAAAGTTATTTATAAAATACCTTTTATATCCTATTATATATTATATTTAAGGGTTAGCCAACCTATAATTAATTTTAATAAGAGTTTAGCACGGCGCTATTACTTTCCTTATATTTACTATAACTCCGTTATATAAGAGCTCCCAACTGCACGTAACCCCTAGGTAAGCAACTAATTATAAAAGGAGCAACCACTCTATTTACTTTAAAACCTGGGAGCAACTTCACGATATCGCTCCTATTAAGAAGGAGCAACTTTTTAATATCACTCTTATATAAAGAGATATAGTAATATATATTATAAGCATATGCACCTAACTAGTATATGTACTAAAAATCCCTTAGTTATTACTAATGCTATTTAATTAAATAATTATTAATTAAAAATTATACCTTAACTCTATTCTAAATATTAAATGCTTTTTATACTTTAAGCGCTTTAAAATAACCTAAATTTAAGTCTCTAAGGCGCTATTAAGCTATACTAAGTTAACTATTAGGCCTTATATTACTAGTATAATAATATTTAATCTCTATATAATTAAATTCCTAAATTATATAAATTATCTAATCTAGAGGAATAGATTAATATTTAGTATATTCTTAATATCACGGCTATAATATAAGCTAGGCGGGGAAGTATAATAGAAATACTCTAACTAAGCAAGGGACCAAAGGGACTAAACCTCGCCCGCATTGGTCTAGGGACCGAATAGTAGAAATATTACTCTTACCCTAGACTAAACCTAGAGAATATTAGTCTAAAGATTAACTATAAGTATATAAGACGCGCTTATTATATTTTCTTATATAATAGCTACCTTAGCTATTAATATAACTTAGTTATATTTAATACCCTTAAGTATATTACTAGATATAATATTCTATTAACCTTTAAGACTATATAATATAATCTAGTACTAATATAAACCTATATAACTAGTTTATCCCTTAGGAAATATCCTCTTATTATATATTAATAGCTCTTATTTATTAGATTACTTATATTACCTTAAATAATATTAAATATAATAGCTACTTAGGCTACTCTTAGTAATAACTACTAATAGGTTCTACCTACTAATTATCTACTTACCCCTATTATACCTATTTAAGGTAACCTTAATAATAATAAAGAAATAAATAATAATAATAAAAAAATTAAATAACTCTATACCTAGGTTATTATTATAATTATTAAAATAAAAAAACTTAGAGGACTTATTAACTATATAGCTATTATTTAGTAAGCTTAAAATTAATAATATTATAAGAATATCTAGAATATTAATAATATAGCAGTTATTACTATAAAGGGTAAAGATATTAGAGAAATCCTAAAGCTAGAATAATTAAAGAAGTTTAATAATATTATATATAAGTTACTAATATTCCTTATATAATTATATATATTTATATTCTATTACCCTATATAATTTATTATAATATCTAATAAGGTCTAATATACTATTAGGCGTCTTACTAAATATATTATAACTTAATTTAAACCTATTATAAGGGAATATCTTATTAAATTACTTAATAAATACTTACCTTAAATTATAAACCTCTATTTTAGCTTTAAAGCCTTTAAAGTTATGCTTTAATAAGCTTTTAAAATAATAAATAAAAAGGCCTAGGTAAAAAGAGAAATTAAGATACTTTAATAAACTCGCTTTATATTAGAATATAATACTAAATACTTTTAGCTCGCCTCGAAGCTTAACTAAGACTAAGAACCCCTAATATCTTTTTTCTTTAATAAACTTAAGAAAAAAATATAAGCTAAACTCTATAAGGAAGATTAACCTAATAACCTTATTAATTATATTAGCTAAGTAATTAAGATTAATAATTAATAATTCTCTTAGAAAAAACTTTAAAACCCTTATAATAATAAAAAAAACCATTAAAAACCTTAATTTAATATTAACTAAGGGTAATACTAATAAAATAATATATCCTATAGGACTTATATAGGACCTATAAAAATAACTTAATAAAAGAAATATAATTATTATAGACTTAAATATTAATATTACTATAAGATAAATTATATTAAAAAGATTTATTATAAAAAGTAATATAATATTAAAGAGGGTTATTATTAGCTATAATAATAATAACTCCCTAAAAGTAAGAAATAAATAAGATTTATATAAGCTAATAATAAACTATAAATAGCTCTTTATATAATTAAGATACTTAATATAACCTAGACTAAGTATAATAATATTAGTCTAGAACTAAGAGAAATTATTATACCTTATAACTAGGTATACCTTACTAAGGAATAATTTAAATATAATAATTATTCCTAGTTAAAATTATAATATATTATAATAAAACCCTTAAAGATAAAATAATTCTATTTTATAAATAGGTTAAGATAAAAATTATTACCTAAATTAATTAATAAATCTAATAAAGACCTTAATACTAAGATTATTATAATAATAAGATAAATTAAGTAATATTATAATAATCTTAATTATAGCGCTAAAATAAAGGCTTAATAATAATTAATAATAGCTTAGATTTAGAATTAATAAAACCCTAAGATAAATAATAACCTATAGAAAGAAAAATATTACTTATAACTCTATAATAAATAAGAAAACTAATATTAAAATATATTATAAGAATAATATATTTAAACTATAAGGGAATATATAAGTATTATTAATATATAAGATATATATATCTATATATATTACTAAATAATAATTAAAAACCTATAATATTTAGAAGTATTATTTAATATATAAGATAATATATAAACTTACCTAATATATAAAGAATACCTTAGTATTTTATAGATATTATATTAATACTATTAATATAAAGAATATAAAGAAGAAAAATAAAAATAAGATTATTTCTTAATTCCTCTATTATATTAGCCTAATAATAAACTATACCTATAATATAAAATAAAGGGATATTAAGTTTTTTATTAATATAATTCTATTAGTATTATAAAAATATAATATAATAAAGACCTATATAAAGTAATATATAAGTATAAATAAAATAATTATAAAATTAAGAAAGAATAAAAATAAATCCTTAGAATTACTTAAAAGGAATTAAAAACCTTTAGATTAATAAAATAAGAGGGGGAAAATAACTTAGATATAAAAGATATTCTTATTTAAATATATTATAAGGAAATAATTATAAACTTATAATAAGGACTATATTATAATATAAGGGATAATAAATATACCTAATTAATATACCCTTAATATAAAAAAATCTTATAGATCTCCTATAAGGATTATTATTATAATATATATATTTAAAATAAATAGGAATATAATTATTTTCTTATATAA
>NW_003315755.1:0-30609 GCF_000151355.1 Fusarium vanettenii 77-13-4 | reverse complement strand
CTAATAGGTAGGGAAGGCGGTTAGGGCTATTGCCTATTGAGGAATAGCTATAAATATAACGGGGTTTTAGGTATAAGATAGTAGCTGCGCTAATTTTATGCGATAAGATATCCCTCTCTGAAATATGATTTATTTTGACCCCAGTTCATGATCAGGGCTTAATGCCCGCTCGAGTTCCGAAGCCACTCCTAGGAGCCCTGCTCGGAGAAGCTGTTCCCAACCCCTCGAGGAGGCTGTTAGTTTGGGTCCTGTGGAAGCTATTTGTTGTTCTCGTTCTCCAGGTTGCCGGGCGCGGTGATGTTGGTGACGAAGAGCTCTTGAATGTCGTCGGCAGAGTAGTTGTAGATGAGAACCTCGAAACCTGCATTTATCCTCACGGCATCGTCGATGCTAAGGTCGGAGACGAGATAGCATAAGTCGAGCGACCGTTGATCCTCGTCGTATATGAGATAGTAAGATGGGTAGAGAGGAATGTTACCCTGGAGGAGCGCGATTTGTGAATTAAGTGTGCCGGCCGACGTCAACGTTGTAGACTGGCCGTCGAAGTAGAGGCTTATACGTATAATGGGGAATCGCTGGTTCCTTCGGAGATGCCTATGGAAATTTAACCGTATAGGAGACTTGTTAGAATGAAAGAGCTCTCTTAAATTCGATGTATGATAGGCTGCTTAGGCATCGAATGCGAAGGACTTAGGCTTGCTAGGAGGACTATGACTCTGCGTGGTGGTATGGGAATCCTCGCAATCTTGTAATATCTGTGTGGGTTGCAGGTAGGCAGAGTACGTGTGTGTGTGCAGAGATGGCCCCTTGACGCGAGAGGTAGGGGTCCTTAGAGGATCGATGTTAGAGGCGCTACTGTACTGCATAGTAGCAGTGCAGTATAGCCAGTGCACCCCGGAATAGAGCCCTACTAGAATTAGCGCCCGCCGTGGGGTTAGGCAGCTACAGTGGGTCTCAAAAAGTAACGACACATTCCGGGTTTCCCCGCTGTATCAGTACCACCACCAAATGAGACTACATCTTCAGCGCCTTATTGCGCAGCCAAATGAGGGCCAGTTGCATCGTATTCTATATCAATCTATAGATAATTGAGAGCTGCATCTTTTGGTGTATCTAATACTTAGTATACCAGCCGTGGGCGCGCACAACAGCCTGCATTCTTCGCTTCATTGAGTTGACTAGGTTATCAATGACTTCCGGCTCAATCTCTTCCCACAGCTCGATCGCAGCTGCAATAAGAGCCTGCTTTGCTTCGTCGGTCTTGGGCATATATGTGAGCTCTGGATATCGCTTGCAAATCCTCTCTTTGAGGATTGCCCATAGGTTTTCTATGGGGTTGAGATCCGGGCTACAAGGCGGCCAGTCTACCACCTCGGCCCTTCGACTCTCACACCACTCATAGATCCAGTCTCGTACGATGTGGGCTGTAAATGTGCTGGCGTTGTCATGTTGGAAGTAACTATTCCTTGTCACAATCCGGGGAAGGTATCGCTGTAAGCATGCGAGGATAATCTGCGCAGTTACTCCGCCGCGAGGGCTTTCTGGATCGCCGGCCAGGGGGACCATCGGGAGGCGCCTGCGATGATTGAAAGCGCTGAAGAATATCTGTGAGTGCCTTGTCGGTCGTACGCGTGTCTGAACATTCCGTCTGAAGAGTCTCTCGTGCTAGAAATAGTCAGAAAAGTCGCAGTTATGAGAAGAACATATACCGGTTTACAGAAGACCCACGTACGCCTCTGGCCCTCTCCTCGAGCGATGATAACCTCATCAGAGAAGGTCCATTTCTCCCAAAAGTCCTCAGCCATATGAACATACCGCCGTGCAAAGCGTAGACGCTTTCTGGCGTTGGCTTCACTAAGGAAAGGTCGAAGAAGAGACTTATAATGCATGATTCCTTCTTTTCGTAGGTATGAGATTAAAGTCGCCCTACAGCAGCTTAACCCAGCTTCCTCAATCAATTCACGTATCTGAAGATGAGGATCTTGGGCAATAACCCTCAAAATTCTCCTTCTTTCCCTCTCTCCAATGATGCGCGGCCGGCCGGACTTGGGTTGGTCCGCGGCACTCTCTTGGTCGCGATATCTTCGTACCACACCGTAAATTGCATGTCGAGAGACGCCCTCTTCCCGCGCGATCTGGGCGGCCGACACGCCCGAATTGTATCTCCAAACAATCCTCGTTCGCGTATGAGGAGAATGATGTCTTTTTGGGGCCATTTGGACGTAAATTGACTGCGTGATGAACGATTGAAGTTGGTGATGATTTTGGTGGAGGTAGAAGTAAAAGCGGGGTACGGGAAAATGTGTCGTTACTTTTTGAGACCCACTGTAGTTAGGTCTAACCTTTCGGGAGCTAAATTAGTGACGCTAGGGTAGGGCTATTATCTTCTATCTCTAGCGCTCTAGCATTAAGAACTGCAGGCAGGGCTCTATCGGCCAAAAGTTATTATCTCCAACAAGATTATTATACTTTGCATACTGAGGGGAGATATGGCTGGCTAGTCTAGCAAAGGTGATGAATAGTTCTCGCGTGGATAAGGTGGAAAGATCGATGCCTCAAAGGATATAAATGCCTGTTCGTTTGTGACGATCGTTGTGAATTGCCATAAGCGCTTGGCGAGCACTTTGAGGAACCCTAGAGGCACGCCTTGGCTAATTATTGGCCAAGGAGACTCGGAGTACTAACCATGGTATGTATTGTAAGTATCGGAAATCTGTTTGAACTGCTCTATAGAAAGACTGATAATGTAATCTTGTTTGAGATCAGCGCCCTTCTAGGTCATTGAACCTAGAGCTCTTGGTTACGGTTCGGAAGCGAGGGAGGCATTTTCGGCAGAGGGTTCTCTTCGCAATACGCACGCAGCAATGACTCTTGCGGCTCATATTGAGGAACGAATTGTTGGCAGATATTATTATTACTAGTTCCCATTTTGGACTCTGTGAATCGCATGTTCTGGAACCCGAGGTGGAAGAGATGGAAGAGAGCCCAGGTGGCATTTTGATATTGACAATTGATCAGAACCGCAGAGCCGTTCAAGGCATCCCACCGCGGGGTGGGTGCACCACTGTTTCAACCCATCCTTATCCCTGACTGACCCCGAGCCTACTCAACGCAAACGCACGACAAAGAATGCGTTCTGTCTACCGCCGCCATCTCCTGCGTGCTTCTACCGCGTCCATGAACTGGTCCGGTGGGACTCTCAAGAATCTCAGGTCGGCTAGTTGTCCATTCCCATCCAGGAACCATGATGCTAACATCGTGATTCGGCAGCCAAGTACGCGACCGGCTCAGTCTGCAAAAAGATGACAGACTGGATTGTCATGGTTTGATCAAGCTTTTGGGAGAGGTCCGGCCGCACGGGATTTACCACCAAGCTGCACAGCCGCGCGTCAGCCAGTCGTTCGAGATGCCAGAATACACCCTGCAAGTCAACACCATGGGGACGTTGAACACCTTGCAGGCTGTTGTGCTTTGTGGCTTGGAAAAGCGCACGAGGTCATATAACGTGAGAGCGTCCAGTTTATGTACCCAGCGATACCGGCTTGTTTTGATTATCCGCTCTGGTCCAGGCTGATTCTCGCCAACCTCTCCTCCTGTGTTGAAGCTAGACCCGTCTGACATGGCGCATAGGCTGCTACATCGGAGCTCTTTGGTGGCACGTTCCAGCCATGCTCTTGTCACGATGAAAATTGCACGGGGTGTGGCCACGCATGTCCTGGGCACGACGGACAAGCCCTTGGCCCTTGCGAGTGTTCAGGTGGCGCGCGACTGGGGCCATGCGCGAGACTACGTCCGGAGGATCTGGTTGATGTTGTAGCAGGATCGGCGTCTGGACATGATCCTCGCGGCGGGCACACAGCACACGGCCCAAATCCTTTCGAGGCGGCTTTCCATCATGTGGGAATCTAGTTGCGATACGAGCACCCCTTTGCTTTTGCACAAACTCGAGCTAGGCTCATTCTACATAAACCCATTGTCACTGAGCCGTCTGCAACTAGCAGCATGTGGAAGATAACATTAATGGCTGCCCTGACCCGCCTCCCGAGGTCTTCAGGCGGAATCTTTGAGCGTACCGCCTTCTTGTAAGACTATGCATTCATAAAGTCCTCTGGCCCTTCACCCTTCGAACCAGGCTTAGATCGCACGGCGTGGCGATGGCTCGTTCGAGGCGGAAGTAGTCCCTAAATATGTTGGCTGCAGCATTGGCTTTTGATGTTGCCATGTGTCTCAAAGTGTGTTTTTTTGATTACGTGCTAGACACTTATATCATTGAAAAAAATAGAATATATTGGCTAGAAAAAAAGCTGCAGTGGCTGGCAGAGATGTCTTTTCGCCAATGAATGAACTTCTCTTCTCCTCATTCCCAACACAACATGTCAACATCCGGAGAAGCTGCTGGGACTTTCCACGAGATGAGTGTGGCGAAACTTCTGTCTCGTCAAAACCAGGAGCCAGTTCTGGGCGGCGCCACTCATCGAACAGGGGGAACGATTCCGGCTCAAGTAGCAAGTATAACCTCAGGACAGCCCAGGCGTCAGGGTTGTAAGTCTGGAGCGATTAATAAGGGAGCCAGAAGTGCTTGCTGATAGCCATTCGACATGTGCTGTCCTTGATATCGTCACTTGAGTGTTCTAACGACTTGATGCGAGTTGCGTCATATTGCCTGCTCCGGAACTTGCTTGTATCTTGCAAGAAAGACGGCGGCGCTTATGGCGTTTTCCTTGATGTGTTGTGTGATGCAGCTCGTTCAATGGCTTGTGGCATAAGTCACATAGCGTTTACAAATTCGGTCCCAACCTGATGACTGGAGTCAGACGCCGCGAGAAGAATGTGCGTGGTGTAGCATCTGTTGCCGAATTTTGCTTCATACTTCAACATCTTGGACACGGTCAGAACATCTTATGGACCCTTGGGTAGCAGATTTGCCAGTTATGTTTTGCCAACACTAGTCATGCCATGGATTCCTACTCGCATCCCGGCAAAGTTTTCGTTCTCTGGCTTCAGCATGGTCTCTAGCCAACGAAGTTCAGTTTCTCTCCTGATAAATGCCGATGACAATATGCCAGGGAGGATATGGTACGGGACCGAATTTGTAGATGAAGAGGAACTACTTGTTGCAGTCACGATTACGGACGCTGCTAATATGCGGCGCGTGATGGGTTCAACCTTTTCGCCCACTGGAGTTATTTCTATGCATTAGACAAAGCTTAGCAAAGCGGTGATTCGGAACGATCTTAGGGCTCAGTTAAGACATCGAGGGCCGGGCTGCAACTATAATAAACAACATATTTTCACAGTCGCTTCCCTCCATTTGATCTCGTAGTCCCTTTTTATCTAGATCCAAGTCTCCTACCTTATTCTTCTTTTATCAATGAATCTGTCTCTTTCCTCAAGAAACATTAGTTCCCCAGAAGTTATCGGGGTCTGATCCACGTCTTCTTGAGTATAGGATACCCGTGATGACGCCAACGTATTTCAAGATGACGGGCCAGGTTCGATCAATAATGACCAAACTTGAGATGGACCGGGTGTCGAAGGTCTTATTTGACTTGTGTAGCCCAAACTGCTTGGGCCGAACTTCGGATGATGGGTTGAAGACACGGTCATATCTTGTTGGGAGTAGGTCCAGGATTGAAGCGACTGGGCAGCTTCTCGTTGGAAAGAAGGCCATGCCTCATATGCGGGAGAGAAGGAACACAGCCCTCCTGCGCCGCAATGAGTTTATTGATCTGAGTGACATAGTGCCTGCTCCTAACTGTATTCAAGCAACGTTTTGTGGCGATCATCGTAAGAGTTTATGTTGTCCATCATTATGATGAGATTGTCAGCGAAGCCGGACACCCTGAGCAGCGCCCCGTTACATCCCCCTCAATGTCAACGTAAAGCGTACTGGTCGATGTTCTCAACACCCCGTCATCAGTGTTATAGCCGTGAACCTTTCTCTGAAGGGCCACTCCCATCTTGTTCATGATCCGGCATGTCGTGATTCGCTCCATATTTGTCAAGGGCTCCCATGCTTCCCCTGCCTCAATGGTCCCTCAACTCGGACGTCGGCATTTTCCCATGTAGGGGGGCTTTTATCGAGACACACAAAAACCTTTCATCCCTTTTTGACGACCAGGAACGGCTCTACTAATCCTTGGTACTTGAGAAGAGCATTCTGGAAGGGCAACTACACGACCTAAGACGACTTGCACTCTCTCATGCTCACTACGACGACTATCCCATTCAAAAATATTCCTAGGCCGAGGCGACAAATGTGGTAGAAAGAGCTTGCTGCTGAGTTACCAACTCATATTAGCCGTATCACTGCACTTCCGCCCGTCTTTAGCAAGGGCTTGGTAGTAAATACGCACTGTCAGGTCTTACATCATGTAGTTGCAATCCTACCTAACTATCATAGCGAAATAGCCGGTCATATCCGCAAAACAACGCCTTGACGCAACGCTGGCATCTCCATAAACCCGAATGATGCACAAAACCGACAGGCTTGGGGCTTACGCAGTCCCACTACTTCTTGGAATTTTCTTTCGGCTTCGGCTTTGGCGGCGTGCCCAGCTTCTCCACGCTTCCATCATTGTTGTATGACTTTTTGAACGCATCGCGAACCTGGCCAGGCGTCACCGCCGGGTCAGACCCCTCCAGAACCTGAACAGTGGCAACAGTGCTAGGTGCCTGCTTCCGAACCGAAGTAGACTTGGCTTGCTTGTTTGCCTGGATCTGGAGGTTGTGGTGGTTGTCGGATGTCAACTGTCAAAGTCCACGGTCAGCGTTTAGTGTCTGGATGAATGGATGCTGATGAGATATACCCCCTGCTTATCGAGACGGTAATTCTGGCCGTTTTGTTCCTTCTGTGTGTAGAGGGTGATCTGCCCGCCTCGCGGAGGGAATCCTTCCAGCTTAGCATCCGGAATCTCGTCGAGGAAGCTCAAGAAGACCTTTTTGGACATGTTAATACGGTGCTTGATTTCAAGGTACACAAAGGAGGTCTATTGTTGTGGCCCGAATCATACGGCTTCGCTACTTGATAGCAATAAGGAAGGAAGACAGACGGAACATGATTGCCAAGTTTGCCAGTGCCTGAATATATAGCTAGATTTCCTTTGGCGTAATTGGAAATCCCCTCACCTGCCCGACCTCCAAAAATTGACCGTGTTGTTGGTCATTTACGGCGCTTGACCGGCAGCATGTTGGTTGCACAACAGGTACAATTAGATGAGATGACGCTTCACACACACAAGCCGGGCGATTGTGAACCTCGATCCGTTAGGGATAGTCGTCTCTGGCTGGCCTCATTTTCAAGCAACGAGGGACCACAAAAAAGCCACCACGAAAATAAGACGGTTGTGCAACATGAACGATTTGTAATTGTGAAATGCCTCAGGTTGGAACGAGACAGGCCTCAGGCACTCGCCCCAAACTGTTGCTTTAGCCAATACCGTGCGCTCGTCCATCTGTCCTCAAAGTTGGCCAAAGACCTAGATAGCCCTCGTTTGAGATCAATCCTCGCATCTGCTCCGAGACTCAGGCTATACATGGGTCCCACGATCTCAGCGTACTTGCGGCGCAGGAGGACCAGATCCCAATCTTTACGGATCTCGACCATGGCTTTCTCTTCTTCAGGGGGGAGGGATCCAACTGGTGGGGGTTCTTGGACCGGAACTCCCTGAAGGAAATGCGGGACCCCGTCCTCTGTTTCCAAGGCTGGCGCGATGCTCACAGACTCCCAGTCGACGATGCCGACAAGTTTGTGTGTCTCGGGATTCACAAGCACGTTCATCAAAGAAATGTCATCGTGCCATAGGACCTTGATGTCTTCCGGGTCGTCAGTCGCCGAGTAGATTCGAGGTACGACCTCGACAAGCTTATCGACCGTCTCGAGCACCTCGGCTCCATCGTCAGCAAGCATCTCGTCGGCTTCGCAGTAGTACTCGGTCCCAGGAGAGGGTGAGAGATGTTGAATGCGCCTGGCGAGCAGAGCGGCCTCGGACGTAGCGAGTTCCCGCGCTGTGGTGAAGGGCCCACGGTTAGGGCGAAGGAGGAGGCGTTTATCCCGAAAGAAGCGTGTAGAGACCATGCGCCCGACAACAAAGGTGCCATCAATGCCGGCATCGAGTCCTAGCGTGGGCATGTAGTCGACCTGGTTCCAGACATCCGCGTAGTAAATGCTACCCAGCATGGGAAACGGACGCTGCCTGAGTTTCTTGAGGGAGCGGGCCAGCTCGACTGTGAGATGCATCTTGGCCTGGAAGGGCATCGTGTCCCAGACTTGCTCGAGTGGTACGCCCCGAACCCTCTCCATGAGAATCCACTCGAAGCCGAGCTCGTTTGAGGCGCTAGACGCGTAAGCAACGATCTCGGGTACCGGTATTGAAGAGTTCCGCCGAATGTAGTCCATGGTGGCCACCTCGCTTTCCGTCTTGAAGAAGGGATCAACAGGCAGGGCGACGCGCATGAGGTACTCGGCAGTCGTGTGGTCGGAAGAGAGGCAATACAGGCGATGAAATGCGCCCTGGGCGAAGGGCGAGATGCTGGCATCGGAAAATAAATCCGCTGGGAGATGTTCAAGGGCGAGCTTGCGTGCGACTTGGATATCAGGTTCTCGCGGCCACACTGGGTCTAGCAACCCCGTCGTGTCGTTGTTTCTCCAACAAAGGTGATGTTCGGCGAGGGTGTTGACATGGTTGTGGCCGTGCGATACGCGACTTGGCTTGGAGCCTGCAACTGCCTGGTTCATCTTTACACGTAAAAGCAGAGATGAGATTAGTCCAGAGTACAAGGGAGGGAGTTGATTGACTTGAGATGGGACAAAACAGAGGTTGAGAGGGTGAGCACGGTGACCAAACTTTTCCGCACTGTGTTGACTGATGAGTTGAGATATAGTACTTGAGACGTAGCTACCCCGCTTTTTGAGTCGTAATGTCCCACGTGACTATGAACAACGAGGCGGCACAACGCAAGCGACATTCCAGCATCGGAATCATGCAAAAATGAAATTGATGAATATCTATGATTGGTCTTCTTTCCACAGGGCTACGCGCTGACGGTGAAGTATCATTCAAGTCATAGGTCATCTAAGGCATTCATCTCTATGTGAGCCCCCTTGGCCTCTTGCTTGCAAACAGACTCGAGGGCATCCTAGTGGTAGTCGGTTCCTCAATGAGGTCACAAATGTCAGGAAACTTGCACGAGGATTACAAATGCAGCAACCATGGCTTCTTTGTGTGAATAAAGAAATTCGACAGGTGTGTAGTCTGGGTCGATTGAGAGTTTCCTATGCATGGTTGGTCTGGCGTATATGAAGATTATGGCAGTGGAAATGAACCAAAAAGTAAAGGTCGCTCCTCCACTCGGAAGCTGTCTGCTCTTGTCTCTTTTCTCTTGAGGCCCCCATCTGTTCTACCTTAGTCATCGCCACTTGACTTGGTCAAGGGAGCGGGCGATCGCCGAGTGCTGGATCCTAAGGCAGCCGTGCAGATACCCCAGCCTTCTGGAGCCGGAGTGAAATTTTGGAATCTACCCAGGTTCTCAGCACGGCCACCCTTTCAAGATGACCAATAGCACGCTGGAGGTGGATGCAGGAGCAGGTTCCCAGCCACGGCTGTTGTTTGGCTTCCAGCCCCTACACGAAGAGTTACGGAGGCGATTGCTGAGGTCGTAATGTTACAGCCCGAACCTGCCGAAAAGAAAGGCGACCTTCTCACTTACAATTCGCCGAGGCCATGCATGGAGATGCCCAAGATTCTCGAGAATCAGGTACTAGTGCAACCAGCGTTCTCGTCCCTTCCTTGTTCTAATGCTTGGTTCAGGCTAGCCTGGTCAAGCTAACCAATGTGACGATCGGACCAAGGGTGCGAGAGCTACAGGCATTTCAGCTCTCGGTTGGCCACGACGCATGGGTGCCAGAAGGCTATCTGGGCCGTGCTATTCTACTCACACAGTTTGAAGCCAAGATTCAGATCCGAAAGGGCGGTGACTTGTCGGGGCAAAAGATTTGGAGGCCTGATCAGGAGCTGTATTACAATGGCGCTCTCCTGGCTCTCGCTCTTCACATCAAATTCTCTCTTGCTATTTACCAACTCACATCTCATGATGCTGATCGTCCTGTTTCATGATTTCCATCATATTGTGGCTCGTGGGGCGCAGACGAAGGCCGGGGGAGTCAACAGTGCCGCGCTGAGGGAGACCGAGATAATGTTCAACGTCGTCCAGACTTTGAGGTCAGCAATGACCATGCAACTAGTTGCTGGAAAATCGTACCTGACTCTTCCCCCATAGAGTTCGTACACAATGTTGGGTAGGCGGAGGGAGGCCGATGATAGCTGTCTCTTGGGGATGTATACCCGTATGTCTTCAAGTACGGCATGACCCCCCGAAACCTCCATCTCCCCTAGGATATCGATAGCCTCATCTGTTAACTTTTTCATGTTGTGAGCGAACTTATTTCCTGTCCACGTCAATGAGATAAACCTCCAAAGCGTGTACCATGGAACACGTACGCCGGAGCGGTAACTCATCTGCACGGCTAAGCCACGAACTGCGTAGCACATCTGACATCTTGATCCACCTCCTGACACCAAGTCTCATGGTCCTCGCCGATGTCTCTGGGACCCCCATGTATTTTGCCACCATTTGATTCACCACTTTAGCTCGGAAACCTAGCCCAATCGCAGCTTCACCCAAGGCAATAAAGACAAAAGCGTGGATCTGAGACCTAGTGCCCTCAAGCAGACCAGCATGTTCGTCTGCGAAGGCTTCAAGAAGCGTCTGTGAGTCCATTGCAGCGCGACTCGCATAGTCAACCTTGCTCAGGACGAGCTCATCGTGGAGCTGCTTGATCCCCTCCTGGGTCCGTGGTTTCTTGTCGTCCCAGTCTTCTTCCCCCTTTGGCAGCGCCCTCAGAAAAGTTTTTAATGCGCTAACCGAGGTGGTCTTTGGTTGTTTATGCTGCGGTCGCTCCTGCAGCCCGCTTGGGTCGGAGATGAGCTCATCCATGCTTGACAAGGACAACGAGAAGATAAAGTGAGGGGGTGGACAGAGTCAGGGCATTCTGCCTGGTGAGTGGGACACGGAACTTAGGGTGGCTGGGCTAGCCGCTATCCAATCAGCTGCCTGACCCGGGGAAGAAGTTCGTTGTCCGATTGGTTCTTCCCACTCAACGCACTAAAAGCAAGTCCTTTCTTGGCATGCCCATCTTATCCTCCCAGCGGGGGACATAAAACACGAGACTCAGAGAGGTGAGGGCACAGCCAATTCAGTCTCGTGTATTTTGTCCCCCGCTAGTCCTCTTTAGCTAGTCACTATGTGATCCGTGCTGTCGTCCCCTTGTCTCAACCCTGTCCGATAACTTGCAGCCCATTCCGCCGTTCTCCATAAGACCAATGCAACTGGGAGACAGTCAGTGCAGAATTTTTCACGGCCGGGTGTGATAGTAACATGTGGAGGCCACCCAAGCCGTCACACACCCTTGACTGGGCTATCATACTCAGTTGTTGCGTGGTGTCGATATAATGGTGAAGGAAGCGCGCCCTCACCTGTGACCAGAGTTCCAGGACTCGAGATGTGCCACCTTGAGCGGTGCCGTGGCTTTGGGAAGTGAGGGTCGCGCACTGCGTGAGACTCATTCATGCACGTTTTCCTTCGCTCGTCCGTGTCCAGGGTCATTCTTCTTACCCCCATGTGACACCCAGGCCTATCATCACACGTCCTTCTGACCTCATGGTGGTCGGGTCTGTCACATATCAAGGTGATTTTCCATATGATGCACAGTTCCGAAGAAGTGAATTGAACATAAAAAACTACACAGTGGCCGAAAAGAGGGGAGATCATTCTTGAATACTGTTCCGCTATGGCGCCCAAGAGTTGAAGAATCGCATGATAGAGTCGAATCATGAAGAGTGGCAGATCGGAAAGGAACAATACTTCTAACTATCGCAACAAGTCTCTCACGCCATCACATCAATGAAGTGCCTATTGAAAGCTATGCCGAATGACTGCCATCTCTCTTGGTCATGCATGTGCCCCAAGCTCAATGCTATTAAAGATCTCTTGTCCTCAGTGCTTCAGATCTTTAGGCAGACCATAGTTGAGTTTCGCGAGACTCGCAGTACCATAAAAGTTTCTTTTTATCAAGACACTGAGTTTCCTAGTAATCATTCTTATTGCTGTGCTAGGGGGAGTATGCCTTTGCCCGCAGGTTGCTAGGCTGAAGCGGGGATCATTGGATGCTATTAAAGGCCTTGTCGACTGCAACCCACTCCTCAGCGAGGGGAGACTGAAGAAGAGAAAATCCTTCATCGCTAAGGCTCTCTCGCAACAGCGTACTCGTTCCAGAATTGAATAGTCTTCACGGGGTGACAGGGGTAGCTTTAACTCAACCCCAAGGAGAGTCCCGTTCAAGCCGAAGTGGGAAACTGTCTTGTGAAAGACCACCCACTGGCATTCGATTCACCCATGCTCAGGCTCTTTCTCCCCTGTCTGGGTTTGTTGTTCGATGTGTTGCTCCCAAGCCCGCACGGAGAGAGCAAAGATTCTCAGGATAATATGCTCAAAATCGACGACAGCCATGTAGTCGACAATCTCACTACAGCGAATGGTGTCGTCTTTCTTGCCGTCCGAATCGGTCGCGCTCTCTAGATTGCAGTGTGAGAGAGGTGTGGCGGCGGTGCCGTTGCGATTCGTACATTTGATATGAAAAACATGATGATGCAAACCCATGTTCGAAGAAAGGCTGCAACGTGTTCGGGAATCTGGTGGGTCGGTGGCTGTTGCATATGACGATGATACAGATTCGAGGGCCACGGTAAGCCTGGTGTGCGCCTGGGGATACTGCTCATCTTCACGAGTCGTTGATGGTTTTGCCTGTAGGCTCTTCGCCAACTCTGGCTGGAAGTCGATCCCACCGTGGAGTCGGTCAACAGATTCGACACCGGTCATGACGGGAGCCGTAGGATGAAGAAGAGGTTGTTGTGTGGGGTAACGGATGCTGGCCCCGGCTTAGAGGGAGAGGAAGATAGGCTAAGCTTGTGCTCAAGGCTCGAGTTGCGTCTCGACCGAAGCCGGAACTTGTAGACACTGGAAATGGTCTCCATTACGGCCACGAGGAACTCTGATATGCCCCGCTCTAGCCCGTGCATGGTAGTGCAAGGGGTGTGCAAAGAGCAAGCGTAATAATCTCAGCCGGAATGGTTGTTCAGCTTTCAGAGTGGATTCCATCTCATCTCGGAGACGCATGCGAGTGCGCCCCAGCGCTCGTGACACATTTGGTCGACAATCAAGTGACGCCAAATGGATCCATACATAGCCGTTAAGCGCCAGAATACGAGAGGTCACCTGAAGGATAGTCATGAACACCCAGTCACTGTTCCGCTCATCCATCTTATGCATTGTTGGATGGAATACGTTCCACATTGACAGTAGAGACATGGACGGATAGAAGAGAAGGTGGTCGGGGACGCGTCAAACTCAGAGACAGGAAGGGGCAAACCAAGCCAAAGTGTCGAGAGGTGATCCCCCCCAGAAGTCCATTTTCAATTGTTAATCGATGCCCCTTTCCGTTGTGATGACCAAACCCAACATTCGGAATTCCTCCAAGCCGGCCGATATTTCCCCTCTGAACGACTGGCATAGATGCCTTCTTTCTCCATGACATCCCCTCGTGGACAATGTTGTCAGGTCTAAGCAGTTCGACCTTCGAATTCGTTTACCAATGGGCAACTGCCTTGTGCTCTTGGTCAGACTACGCTCAAAAGTATCCCTCTGTTAAGTCTTACCTCTGGGTGTCCATGAGGGGCGTGCATCAATAAATGAAGCATATTCCGTAGAATTTCTTCATGTGCCGTCATGAGGAGTATAACAGCGCTGGGCTGGTCAACCGCTGAACATAGGGGACATGAGAGCCAGAAATGTTGGCATGGGCATACCCGTGCGCAAAGTCCTTGCGATGCGGTCCAAGCGAGAGCAAGCGAGAACCAGTAGAGACAACACCCATCGAGCGGCAAACGATGTGACATCCCACAGCGGCATACCAGAGAGTCATTGTTTGCTTGAGTCCTCTGGATTCCTAGAAGCCTCAAGAACTAGAGAAAGCCTCAATCCGACGGGCACGCGGTCAGCTGATCAGTGGCAATTGATGCAAGGTATTCTTGGAACTTTGGGCTTCGAACTACCCCTGTGTTTGGTCTCTGAAATGCCAATTGGAATGGATTCCATCCGCCCTCTGTCAGCAAGAACGAGGCAAACGTCACGGTTGCGGGACATCACCTCTCTGCTCTAGGGCCCTGCAATGGTTGTTGGATACTTAACAAGAGTGAGCCACTCCAGCGCAAGGTCCAGCTGTGTTGCTCGTGTCGCTGGAGATATCGACAGCAATCTACGGATGCGTCGTCGCTCGTGCGTATCGCGGCATTTTCTTCGTTCGGTCATCGTGAGGTGGAGGTGCGTGGCGGAGATAGTACCAAGTGCTACCATATCATAGTATCAGAGGAGTTCTAAGGATTGGAAAGTATAGTGGCGGGGCAAGGAGTCTCGAAACAAACCTGAGGAGGATCTCGAAGTATGCGGTTGGAGTTGAAGTAGTCTTGGCCTCGTCTTGAACGAGTCCCGGAGGATATTCGCTCGCTTCGCTCACTGGGAGATGTCGGAGGTCCCCAAGCACCCAACAACTGAAGGTCCAGCAGATTGGGCAAAGGGAGTTGAAACAGAAGAACAAGTTAGCGAGGCAGTGGTTGTTGTTTGTACGGCCCGGGATCTGTCGATCAGAGTCGTCATTCCACGTTTATACGCACGATGAGCAAGGGCTTACGCACCACCATTCTATTCCGCAACACGGCTACCTTGCTTGGCCCCTGTCATATCTGGCATCGGCTACTCGGCTTGAGGATACAAGGCAACATGACGAAGAGCACGGCTTCTAAAGGGGGGCGGGCATGCTTAATAACACGGCTGCATCCACTTCCGCTGTTTGCTGACTTTCCCTTGCGAGTTTGATGCAGTCACCTGCTTTAGGACGGGGTTCAAACAGGTCACAGGTTAGGGTGTCTGGAAGATGCACACCAGGGGGTACCTGAAGCTGGCGGCGAGCGAGCGCGACCCTCCTAAGTCTCTACCAACATGCTAGCCTCTGACCAAGCAAAATGACTCATTGCCACCCTGACACTCTCAGTGACCTCGTAGCAAAGACACGAACTTCAGGTCGCGAAAAGACCAAGACGGTCGAACAGTTAAGAGCTCCGTCTGTCTTTCTAGATTTGCAGACCAAAATAAATATATATCTATTCTTGTAGGAAGTAATCAGCGACCTGCAGCCTTAGTATACTCATACTATGAAGATCAAATCATCCCGAACTCCTCCACTAATTGGAGCGTCTCCGTGCTGCACGTAATGCTGCTGTGATGATCCTGGGTGGGATAGTCTTATTGTCTTCATTGATGGCAAGAAGCCATCAGCCTCGATAGCAAGAGAAGCAGCTATTAATACATGACGGCATGAAAACCTAATATCGTAAAACGCCGTAACATAATTTCCATCCTCCCTGATCCTTCCGTGATTCGATATGCCATCCTTCTGCTGTCATCAGTTACTCGGGGTTTGCTGCGCTCTCGTACCCTGCTATCTTTGACAAGAGCGTTTTACCCAATACGGGTACTATTCTCTGGTCGTGCCTGTCATGCATCAGCGCCAGCAACTTGAATCAAATCAGCAAGGGCTTCACTGTGTGTCTTGATTCCGTTGAGAAGGTTTGCAACAAAGGACATCAGCCACATCGGCAAGACACAGTTGTAGGTACGGGCATGAAGTCGTTCAACCATCCTAACGCTGCAGGCGTTCGTCAAGAGCTATTTGGCAAACGATTTGCTTGTAGCCTAGTTCAACGCAATCTGGGGAGGCCGTGTGACTTCTTTCTAAGCCGATGACTGTGACCATGGACCTTTATATGGAGAGTGTGAGACTTTCCTCGTTCAGCAGCAGTTACTCTCTTCCATTGACCTTGGAGCATCAAAATCTAATGATGTTACGCTGGATATTTGAAATCACAGGGACTTGATGATTTGTTTGAGCTGTCATAGTTTTTGGACAAGACATTCAGGTATCATGCTCCGGCTCAGGGGGCGAGGCAATGGGTTCAAGGCTTTGTGGAAGGTAGTTTGGTTGGAGGATATAGCATCATTCATGTGTTCATAAAGCATAAGTGAGTCTGAAAGTCGGAGAATGCGTAGTTCATGTTCGGTTACACCTTCCCACTTAAATAGTAATATGTGTGGACGTGGAGCAAAGCATGACAGCAGAGAGCATCATCTTCCCTGCCTGCTCTTGGAACTTGAGGTCGTTGAGCTCGCTCAAGAAGTGTTTTGAAGCTTTACTAGTCTTCAGTGCAGGCTTTTGTTTGTGTCATTCGGTGAAGTACTAAGGCAGTTTTCCACTTATGAAGCAGCTCGATGGCACCCAGCAACAGCCGATCAAGTGACTTCAATGTGTTCGTCTGGATAGACTTGTGCGTCAGCTGGATGATAGAAATATTCTCAAGATGATGATTGGTTCAACCTGACTTCAACGATTCGCCTGGGGTGACAAAATTGCCTCTTGTTGACATGGGAGAGGAACTGATATCACATGCGAGCTCACATCAGACCGGTACTTTTCTGATTATTCCATCTTTTGTGGAGGAACTAGGTGCTACAGTTAGCACCGTCACTCGTCACATTCAAACATTGCTAGGTGTTGTTAATTCAAGACGCCTAAAATAAACATGAGGATGGTAGGCACGCGCCGCAATGGTTCCGTCATTGCCCTAGCCCAGCATCATGATGAGCTCTTACTCCATCATCTAGCAGCCTTTCTACATGAGATTTGGAATGCAGACTTGGGCCGGGACTTTAATTGTCTGTTGAAAATGCGTCATTTCAACGTGTAGGTTCTGGCGGTTCTTATTGAGTATCGACACCACCGTGACGCCCGAACCATACGGAGCCCATCTGCCCTACTCGCAACTGCTCCAACTCAACACTCCGTATGTCACCAGTCCTGTACGCCTTATTGAGCACGCTTCGGCAACTCTGGAAGTCGTAGGTTCAACGCAGCACGGACTTGCTCGTTTAGTATTAATACCGTGGCCAGCTCGTTGCACAAAGAGGGAGCCATCTTGCGTTGTCACACCCGCTCCAGCCTCCAGGTTGGGGCTGTTATGTTTCTCGATCTTGACCTGAAGAAAGAGAATAATATTTAGAGAACATGTAAAGTCCACGCATCAGGTTCTCCTTTCCCAGCCTCAACCTGCTCTCTATATGTGTATAGTAGTCACCTTGAACACCAATGGCCTTGCTGTGATGCCCGTTTGCGTTTGGTGATGCATCTTTCGCAAGGTGCGATCCCTGTAATGGTCGAAGTCTGCGGCACCATTGGAACGGATTGCGAAAGTGACCTTCTGGAAACTAGAGTCCGCATCCGCACTCTCCACGTGGCATTCGAATGTGTTCAGACTGGCCTCAACCTTAAGCTGTTTGAGCTGTTCTTTGAGCCCTTCAAGGAGGGTCCCAAGCGTCATCAATTCGAACCTTTCCTTTGGCCGCCAAAGGCGTATGCCTTCCGATGTTCTCATCTCGAACTCCATGGTCAAGTTCATTAGAGTGAGACTATTCCCGTCGGCGTGAGAAGGATGACCGTCGACATCTCTGGCGGCAGGGGCGGCGGCGGGGGGGGGCAGCGTAGCTTGATATTGCGGGGATCCCTGGTTCCCGCCTTGGAGTGTTTCGGTGCCGGCGTGCGCAACTGGGCTCACTTGTTGGCTGCACTTCTGGCAATACCATTGATCTGGAAGTTTTCGACAATCGTCTCGTGACATGCCAACGCAAGTCACATGATTCCAACCACATCCACTGCAAAAGACCCATGATATCACACCTCTACGTCGCCGTAAGGGATCGTGCTGCTTGCAAGATGAGCAAATGGCCATTTTTTTGCAGGTTGGTCGGTCAGCCGCCTTGTCGTTGTAGGGTTTCCGAGCTAAGCTCTCAAATTGTTTGCGTTTCTTAGGAGCCTTCGTCACAGTGGTACCAGGCACCTCGATATTCGGGTCCAGTCGTTTTTGTTTCGTTCCTTGCCTCTTTCGGCCCTCTTGTTGTCTCTTGTCTCGCGGAGGCTTCTCAAGCGTACCTCGGCAAACAGGCTCACCACAGAGGCAAGCCTTCGACTCGCCATTGGAGGTGAAATGGTAATCGAATGTCAACTCCGTGTCCGGAGAAATAGGTCCCATTGCGTGCAGGGCCATCCGCGGCTTTCCTTTCACCACCCGCTTCATTACTTTGCAGTTTGGCTTGCAGCTATGGTTGACGAACCGGGCTAGATTACCCGCGCTGTCCGCGTTGATCACAAAGCCTTCGTCGAACAACAAAACGTAATCTCCCTATTCCAGTGGTTTTAGTCAATTGAACCTGAGCAAAATGGGGATATGAAAAGAGAAAATCGCCTGTGGATGAGAACTTACGGACCTTGGTTTCGTTATCTGTGAGGACGCCGATATACTCCATGATGACCGCACTGCCTGGTATCGCCTCCTTGGTACGGATACCAAATCCTCGCTTGTCAGTCTGGATGAGCTCAAGTCGGAAGCGAATTTTCCCCATCCGGAGCATGGTATCAAATACTCGATTACCGCAGCTTTTCCCCACGTCGCAGTTATAGTCGCTACAATCGAAGCCCATACTCGCATTCAAACATTGCGGACCGCAATTGTTCGCACACGCGCATTTGGACTGCCTAAAGGAGGCGGCATTCCTTGTATGATTCCACCTTCGCAGACACTCTGTTGATATCGAGTCTAGCAGCCAAGTTAGCAAGAAGCAGCAGTACTGTCCACAATTTCGCCGTGCACATACTCGTTTGCAAAGTCGTCCACCTCGGCCAAAGCGTATCCCCCGGCTCCACAACTTGCGGTTGGCCATTGGCACTTGTTGCGTTGACTTTGTTAACACCATTAACAGAAGCCTTGGAAAGTTGTCTGAGATTATAAGTTTCGACTTCCTTTGCGTTCCGTGATGGTCGATGCGTGGTTGAAGAAGAACCATGGGGCCTGTGAGACATCGTTCGGGACACCGGATCACCAACGGTTGGCGCAACCGGCGTTGTGGTGTTAGGCGGTTGGTGCATGGTGGAGTGCGTGGTGATGGTGACAGGCTCTTGGCCTGGGGGCTGTCTTCTATGGGTAACCCATAGGAGCAGGGAATAGAGGTACACGTACAGTAAATGCATTGATAGCTGTCCAACTCATGTTGTGGACACTTGCTGATGAGGTTATTATTGATGTATGGAGCAAAGCACCACGGGAACCCAGAAAAGGAAGAGATACAAGGCTATAAAAATAACCGCAAAGCCCAAGGCAAGCCGTTGCACCGATGAAAACTTGGTGAGGCAGTGATGCCAGCCCAGCCACATCTTTTTAGAGGTAGACACAGCGAGGCTGGAACCAGGAGGCAACCAGAAGGCAGCCAGAAGGCAACTACATGAACACAAAGAAGAAATTAATTAACCAGTTTATTGAGGATGCAATGCCATGGATCGACTGCGTAGCTCTTGGTGTTATGGGTCCAGTATTCGATTCATTGAATTACACCTTAATCCGCCTTGCTGGCGGTGGCCATTTTGTACAGGGTGTCTCTTCTTTTTTTGGAGGTGGAAAACCCCTTTTCTGGCGATATGGATACTGCGATGTACCAACCATTCAATCAAGACCATCCTACATCTGAAATGCTTAGATACACAACAAGCAGGTGTAGCCCGATTGCTGGCCATCGAGGCTTGTCAGCAGGCGGCAAGGAGAATACGACCCGGAGACGGCGGGACCTCGCCCTGTTTCGTGGGTAAGTGGACAGAGTCATTGGCCACACAACGTCGGCCCTAATAATATCACTGCTGTTGGAAATGCAATTGAGCCAGAAGATCGCGCTTACCAAACAACCTTTTTATTAATATTTCAATCTGCCCCTATCTCTCTCAGTTCGACACGACGTATACATCACCATAACACGCATTCTTGACCTCGCCCATTCTCAACCATTCCCATCCCACAGCCCTTGCTAAAATTTTCGATCCTGTAGAGCCGTGAGTCTCCAGGCCCCAAGTACACCAGAGAAGCAACCGATATCCTCCGTGAAGCGTTCTCTCACGTCTCGAACACCTTGCCAGACCATCCGATAACGGAGGGCAGCCATGAGTACATCCAAGATACCATCGACATTGCCTTCAAAGCACCAAAACCGGACGCATTGAACGATATAAAGAAACCGCCATCTGCTCTGGACGCCTTCGCTGATGCCGTTGTGGAATGGTCCAGTAGCAAGTAGTAATGGGAACTATTGGGGCAAATAAAGAACATGGTTGATTCGTAAAGGTGGTCACCGAGTCCTGGCTCCTGGCATGACGAGTCCGCCCCCCCTCCTTCTCCAGTTCGAAGCGCAGATCCATGGTTCGCGGACCATTTCGGCACAAAGGCGTCTTCCAACAATAGAAGAATCAACTTGGGACCTCAATCCGGTTAGTATTCTTTCCCCTTCCCTCTCCCCGACTCACACAGCATGCACCCCCCCCGGACAGGGTGAACAAGGTGGCGCCTCAAGGCTCGACCGCCTCAGTTTTCCTCGACCGCTAGCTGAACCAATAGGCAAAAGGGTCTGTCCCCCTTGCTTCTGTTATGCACACCCTGCCCTACGTAACAGAATAATTCGCCCGGCTCCCACCTTATCTCCCTGTCGGTGTCATCAACCAGTGTGACCGCACCACCCTCTTGTAGGAGCATGACAGTGCTGATGTGACCTGGGGACATTGGCAAGAACGTAAGTGGCCCTAGACGAAACAGCTGGGGCTTCCAATCATCGATTTTCACGATCCTCCATCCCCGACTCTCAGCGATTGAGGCGATCAGGCTGCGCTTTTGGCTGGTCAGCAAGAGCAGAGCAAGTCAGCATTCAGAATGTACCTCCCTTAGTCCCGAGACAGTCAAGAAGCCTTGGAAGCGAGTCAAGGAGGCCGACATCATGGGGGCCTGGACCCTGTAGTATCGCTGCTAGACCAATTACCTCCCTACTGGCCATCTTCCAATCCTCTTCAAAAGTCTTGTCGAGAGAGATGGACACGGAGAATGAATCAACACGGCAAGAGAGCCACTCGGCCGGCGATGCTTGGCCCTGTAGCCGATGTACACCCTCAATCATATCCCGGCTTCCCGGTTAGTACAACGCCCTCTGTGCTCATGACGGCCACCCACCTGAAGCGCCCCGCGAAAAGCACGTAAACGATATTCGGAACGCGGAGACAAGTGGAGTCTAATTGGCTCTGAGGCCGGTAGATGCTCTCACGCTCCTCAAGAAGGATCTGCATGTGCCTCTCGGTGAAGTTTGCTAGTCTGAAAAGCGCATTTGCTGCCCCAACTTAGCAGATAGTCAACCCAGGCTGACAGGGAGACTAACGACGGCGAATGGCCACCTCATACACACGGGTACCGACAGCTCCATGGCTATGAAGCTCATCCAGCATTCGTATGAATCGTTGTGTTCCCCATCTCATACCGTCAAGTGATGTGTCGGGCTTGTCCACTCTCAGACGAACAAGATTGCGTGCCTGGTCTAGACTTAGCTCTCCCTGTTTTACCCCCACCTCACACGCGTCGATGAGTGTCATGAGGTCTAATTGATTGCTCGAGTCCAGAGTGTTGGCCAATGCCGTGATAAGGTCTGCACATGCCATCGCCTTGCGACTCGCAGGGGAATACTGGCCTGTCAAGGTGAGCTTGCAAAATAGCGCTGCAACGTCCTCATCAGTTTGGGGCACACCACGAGCCCAACCATCCTCGTTCTTAGGAATCTTTTTTAGGATGCCAAGGACGTCAGTCCGCACATCTGCGTCAGGCCGTGATAGTGTCCCTCCCTTTCCGGGCTGCCATTGGATGATGTTATGCATTGTTGGTTGAGGATGGAGTGAGTGAAGAAACCAAGATTTTGAGTCCAGGCTGAGTGGCTAAATGATTTGTCTAACCCTTTTAGGCAATCCAAAAAAGATTCACGCCACGATCTTCGGGCTTAGCTAACCCATTAAGGGCCAGGCTACAACTATAATAAAGAATAGATCTTCAACACATTATAATATCATAACCCGATGTTAATATAGTGGCCTATTTAAACTTCTGCAACAGCAGAAGAGCCATACCTAGCTACATTATCATGAAAGGTCTAGCCTCTCACGGTTCCCTGTCCACGAAGACCGAGATAGGCGAGTGGCACTGACTTGCCCGGTCGAGTATGCACTCACCCTACCTAGTTGATACGCAGAGGGGCGGTAAAACTAGCCGTCCTTTCTTGAGAGCTCGAGAAGAAAATCGGCGGGGAGGGGCCAAGTCATCCGAGATGCAAACTCAGAGAGTGCGAGAAGGTCTACGGCAATACGCTGGGCACGCTGGGCACCCTCTATATGACCGGACCCAGTTCACATCATTGAGTCAAGTTTCGCTTTCCATCTTTTATAATCTCGTTCTCTTTGTTAATACACCTCGGTCCAGAAACATCAATTGCCGAGAACCCCCCCCCCCCCCCCACACACACACACGATTCATTTGAAATGTTTCCTCGAACAGTCGGACGGTCTATTATCGATATCGGTACCGGGGGCACCGCCCTTGCCATGGGAACCTCGAAGAAGTATAGTAGTGACGTCAAGTCCATCAGGGAACTCATAAATGTTATCCATTGTCCGATCAATACATTCAATTAATCCACTACTCCTTAGATAACAACATCGATAAGACCGACAGAGATCACAAAGAACTCGCCCCGAACGTTCAGGACCAACTACGCGACGAAAACGTGTACGGAATGGTTGTCACCCACGAAACGGACACCTTACCTGAGCTTGCTGCTTTCATGAGCTTCACCTTACAATCCGAGAAGCCCGCCGTCATTACAGACGCGATAAGACCATCGACGGAACGCACCGCGGATGGTTTTGCCAACCTTCAAGACGGTCTTGTCGTCGCTCAACAAGGTCACAAGTACTGGTGCATGGTCGTCTTTCAGCAGAAGATTCTCTCAGGCATGTACGTTTTCAAATCCGACTTCAAGTCCCTCGATGCATTCAGTGCAGCCAAGCCAGGACAACTAGGATTTGTCGACTCTCACACAGTGTACTTTTTCCATCCCCCGGCCGCACAAATAGGCCCTCCCATGCATTTTCGGGCTTCATTCGAGGCTCCAGATATGGAGGTATTCTTTTGCCACTCATCTCAAACGCGGAGTTGCGGCTTGTGTATTCATGGCCCTTGTAGACGGTTACCGGGCTGCCTGCAGATGGGCCATGATGAGATAAAAGGTCAGATCAGAAAACGCGGTAGACAAGAAGATTCAGGAACCTTCAGATCAAAACCATAATTTGGGCCGAGAGCTGGGTGAGCGGCGGTCAACACCTGGCTAGGCACGTTGGGGGAAAGGTTGGAACAGTATAAATATATTCCAAGTACTAGATCTCCCAAGGACATCGTCACTTATGACCTAGAAACTGAATAGCAATATCCTGCCACAAGGGAACCCTCTCTACTTTGACGAGTCCTCAATCCCCAAATGCAATGTCTTAGGCTAGCGGCATTTCGTCTTTGCTGGAGGATGAACGATGGCGTGCTTCATCCGTAAATATCGAGACGAGAAAGTGTGACCAAACTGTCCATGCCCACCAAGGGTCATTGTGAGATCAAGTCATTGGGCGCATGGCTGACATTTGATTCAACCCGACGATGTTGTTTCTCGTTCCAGAAAAGCCATCAGTCACAGACAACTTGCCGACTACGCCTTTCGATATCCGCCCAAAGGGCACTCACCACCAGATTATCCAGTGCGGGACTACCACTTACCCTGTAACTAATCACCGACTTATCTTCCTCCCGAGGAGTCTATCGACTACTGAGGGAAAACCCCAAGGGCCGCAAAAACAACGAGACGGAGCAGCTGCTCCTCTTCAAGACGTCATAGCTCTCGGTACTACTGGGGTTGAACCAGCCATATCTGGACGTTAGTTAAGGTGATTTCTGACTCGAGACCCTCAAGTTCTTCCTGGCCCAAGTCGGGAAATGGCTCCTGGTAGTCGGCAACCTGATGTACATCCTCGAGTCTCTCTACCTATTTCACCAACTTACCCTCGAGCGAAGGCCATTTTCGTACTCAAGCAACAGGTTCCAGATCGTTTGTGTCCCTTGTTTTTCGTACTAGTCGGTATTCTCAATAATGAATCTCAAAGCGCCACGCTCGGGTTGGCTCCTTTGATCTGGCGAATGCCAACCGCCTCTGGGTGTCAAGCTGAAGTTAGACATTGTCAATATCCGGCTGCCCCAACTCCCTACTGTCACCTTGCGTCTCAGCAAGACAAGTTGTTCACGATTCCTTCATGGTAGCGAGGTGGGAGCTGCAGCCGTGCTGGCCCAGTGTGGAGACTTTCCTGGATCATTGAGGGACAGCGTTTTGATTGGTTGTGACGTTACCATGTCGACAAGGAAATTCAATAATCCGTCGATAAACAAAGCGGGGCTTCAACCAACACAATCATCATCGCCATTACCACCACACAACGACGACGCGCCCCCTCAGAAAGCAGCGCCGCAATGCGCGAAGAATTCATCGACAATTGGCTGTCCGAGGTTTCTTCGTATTTGCAGTCCAGCAAAGACTCGGAAACCCCGCGCCCGCGGAAACGCCGCCGCGGCGACTCTTACTCGCATCTTCCGTCACCACAATATTCAATCAGCGACATGTCTGAAGCCAGCGACACCGGCATAAAACGACAGGTTGACAACGATCAAACGCCCAAGGCCAAGAAACAAAAGAAAACCAAGTCAACGGCATCCGAGTCTCAAGGGACGGAGACTTCTCAGCAATCTAGCCACGCCTCAACACAACTGCACTTTAAAGCGCTTGAACTCACGGACCGAGGTGTCATTGAGCGCGGGATTAATGGGTTGAGCGATCACCCGTCGGAAGCCTTGGCTACGTTCATTGAGGACTTGGAAAATGTCATGGCGTGTCGCAATATCTTGCCTTTGGATATGCGAGCCGAGTTTCAGAGGAGCGAAAACCCGAGGTTTTCAAAAATCGGCAAGAACTCGGCCGCCTTCTCTTCCGATCGTCGTGAGCTTGGCCAAGTACCAAGCCACAAGACGGTTTTGCGGCTTGTGAGGATTGCCGAGGAATGCCTCACCAATAAACATGATGAGGCGTCATGGAACGTCTTAGTTCACTCTCGTGTTTTATCTCTTGCTCTTCAGCTCGACGACGGTGATCCTTTCTCCGATCTTGTAAACTTTTTCCCCTGGTAAGTTCTTCTCTTCTCCATCACTGACCGGTGGATGATAACCTAATCCCCCCCAGTTCATCAGCCTCTATCATCAGCAAATATCTTCCACCATTGTCCCTCTCCAAAAAAGTTGACTTCTGCATCTGCATCGATGCTTCCTCTTCGTCCCCCCAGATCCAGGCGACCATCAAATCTCTCCGGAATAGACTTGCCGACAGGGCCATCAACCACACAGGATACTACGCCCTTCGCAAGAGACCAATCGCCATCAGCATCGAGACTAAGCAGCCCGATCAGGGATGGGATAGAGCGACGCTACAGCTCAGCGTCTGGCAGGCCTCACACTGGAACTTCCTCCAGGAGCTCAATGTCATGGCCAGGGCCACATTACCTACACATCAGGATATCATGCCTGCGTTTCTTCCATGCATCATCATCCAGGGACAAGATTGGAAGTTGGTCGTTACGACCCGTGAAGGGTCTCAAACGGTTTTCTGGAAGGACATTGATATCGGCTCGACCAAGTCTGTGCTGGGTATCTACCAGCTAATTAATTCGTTACAGCTGCTCAGGAAATGGGCTCGAGATGATTATTGGCCTCTCCTCCAGAGGTTGTTCCTGTCAGTTTTTAATAACAAGTAATTAGAATAGTGCCTATGATACCCTTGGTTGTTTTTGACCAGAATCCATTCCTTTCCCCGTCATTGTATGTCATTCTACACGAAGTCTATACGGTGCCAGAATCTCTGCTTCAAACCATGGCAAATATACGTTTTCAGCCCACGCCGTAAGCTGTCTCAAGCCAGCAACAGCCTGATAAGTTTCTACAACGGTCGACGTACTGCCAAATTGCCACTCCTTCCAAAGAATCGTCTTGTAGCCTTGCCGCGTGGATAGGACAAAAAGCCATCTATGCCCTTGCACAATAACCGCAGGGATGAAGCTCAGGCGGGCCAAAGCCTCATCGGCCTGTTCCGTCTCCTGCACAGTGGGGGGCCTTCCCGGCGAGGCACGGTTTATCAAGAGGAGCGACGAGCGGAGAAACGCCCACTGAGCAGCGTGCCAAACACCAATTTGCAGCTCGGCTGCATCAAGATCCTTGTTTCCTGCCTTGGTCTCGATGCTCAGAACTATTGGACGGACCTGCAGTCTCTGGAAATCTGTGTGGTTGACAGATTTGGTAAGAGTGGCTCGGCAGAAGGCCTTGTGAGTCTCAAGCGACAAAGCATCCTTTTCAGCTGTGTCGGCGTAGACGCAGAAATCAACCATCTTGATGCCAATCGACTTTGGCAACCATGTCTTGTGTGGCCGAGCTGTGTGCCTATGGGTAAGAGCCGAGTTAGCAAGAAGACGAGAAGATGATTGTGGAAGTGAAATGAGCTGCTGCATACGTAGTAGCAATATTAAAGAGCCCCCCTTTCTTCTTCCCAGGTTCCCTAAACACAGCCTCTAGCAGACGAAAATGAACCTCGTCATTCCAGCCAGCCACTTCATGCTTGAGCTCGATGCAGTCTGTCGTCCACTCACGGACGAGGTCGACCTCACTGGGCGACGGGATGCGGCCTGGCAGATCGGCGAACGCGCTGGATTTCTTGAAGGCCGAGTCCCAGTCTTCGAGGTCGCTGCCTTTGATTTGATGACTTTGCAGGATGTCCTTGCGCCGGTCATCAGGGAGAATGCCTCTACAAGTACCGATGCGGCGCATGGTTCTCAACAAGGCAGCAGCGTCTGGGTTTGGCAGGGCTTCAAGTGCGTCCACACTCAGCGCTCTTGTCTCCATCCCTGTGTCGTCGAGGCCGAGCTCGAGGAACTGTCTCTTCAACGGCGATGTTGAGCGAGAGGCGCCAGAAGTGTTGGAACCTGAAAGGGACGGGGCCTTGGTCGGGTCACTCGAAGGTTCAGGCCGGCCTCGAGGCGTGAGGTCCAAGTCCGGGACAAGGTCTATCCGTTGCTTCTTTCTAGTAGGGGTTTCCGGGTCGTCCATGTCTGATACCGTGGCTGGTGGACTAGGCTCTTGTGGTGTCTTGCGCTTGTTAGATCGAATTTGACGTTCTGTCCTTTGTGTGATGCTAGGTTGGGGCTGATTCTGGAGCAAGACAAATGTGCTTGGCAGGTTTTCAATCCACTCAATCACTCTCCGTTGAGCGATCATGGCTAGATATCGCAATATGAGTCGAATTGCTGATGT
Source organism: Fusarium vanettenii 77-13-4 (assembly GCF_000151355.1). Classification (NCBI taxonomy): domain Eukaryota; kingdom Fungi; phylum Ascomycota; class Sordariomycetes; order Hypocreales; family Nectriaceae; genus Fusarium; species Fusarium vanettenii. Next base: position 3,103 of record NW_003315755.1, on the reverse strand, counting down.
TGCTGATGTTGCTGATGGTTTGTTTATTTTGGTGGATTGGCCAATTGGCGAGACAACCCCGCCTAGCGTGGTTAGGTAATCCCTTCTTCCACAATCAGGCGTCAATGTGGCACGTGCGTGGGCTTCTGGGAACAGCCGAAAAGGACCCGGTGGCCCACCCTAGCGGAGGTTATTTCTGCAGGGTAGCGAGTTCTAACCATTTACCTATTATGTCAGTCCTTTGGACGATTCACTGTACACGAAGAAGCAATCAATGACGACGCCCAATTGTACGTTTCTAGTATAAGCACAGGGCTAAAAGAGATGATACAAAGACGTGGTTAATAGGTATGTAGCCCGCACACTTCTTGACTTGTAGCGGAGCAAAGAATTTCAGCGTTTCACCGTGGAGACTTGCAAATTTGCTGGCTCCTGTTGGACATGCTTGAATTCATTGACTTATTAGTAGACAAGTCCGCGATGTGTAGAGGTATGAAAAAGCAATTAAACGAAAGGGGAAAAACAAAGTAGCTCTTGCGCCATAACATTTCAGCGAGCGGAGGAAGTTCACTCACTCCGTCGCCCTTTAAAAACTACATAGGACAGGACAACGGTAGTAATGGCTGACTACTATTCTGGTTCATCAGTGCGTCACCATTGTCAAAGAGACATGTACTCTGTGCACATTACATTATCTCGTTAACTCGTGTACATCACAGACCTTTGCCCTTGCTATACCTGTGGAATACATCAACCCGAATATTGTGGAGAAGAACATGTCATTCCTGAGCATTCCGCATTGACACTATTTTCTTTGTAGCGGTGATTCCGGGCTCTGCAATATTCTCTACCATGGCCGCATTGAAAGCTAGATGATAGCACACAGGTGGCACCCTCTCCGGGTCAACGGCATGGTAGTGAAGAAGAAACAGCAACAGAAGCAAGGGAATGACAGATGTTGCGAGGGGCTCGTGAAGGCTGAATGATATGTGACCGCCACGACGTGATTACGACGTCGGCCCAATGCGATGACGATCTCGGGGGCGCAAGAACTTGGCACTGGTATTATATAATGCTGCTTGATAGCGCTCGTTTGGATTGGGCATGCATGGCCTTGGCAGTAGCAGGATACTCGAATACTTATTGAGCAAAGACGTCTGATGCATGCAGGAATGTCCGCCCCGTTTGTTACTATTCAATGCTGGCGCATAGAGAACCATGCACGCTTTATGGCGGTCAAGATGATCTTGATAGCTAGCCTTTTAATAACATCATGTTAGTATTAACTGTTCATTGACAGGTGATTTAACAATAGTCCGAAAACGATAAAAATGATGAATTGAGATTACACTCGCTGAGGAGTAGGCTCTTGTCCGCCTTTCGCTTCATTAAGAACAAGGATAAACTTCATTCTTCATTTGGTCTCTGGTGCACCTCATCTTAGGCTTTCTAACTCAATATTCTGCCCAACCCTCAACGTCACGGACGACAGCGTCAATAGGAGGGCTTAAGAAGATAAAGAGGTGGATAATTCTCTTTTCTCGTACGGAGGTTAGAGCAGTTAAAATACCCATAAGAGGTTAGACTTTTATAATAATATAGCTAGGTATAACTCTTCTATTATTATAGAAGTTTAACTAGGCTACTATATTAATATCGGGTTATGATGTTATATTATGTTTAAGATCTATTCTTTATTATAGTTATAGCCCGGCCCTTAATGGGTTAACTGAGCCTGAAGATCGTCAATAGGAGGAGGCTCGAAATGGCGTCCGAGGATGTTGATGACAAATACTCGGCCGAGGTTTGAGCTCGAACGACGTCTTGCCAGGACCTTTAGAGCGGTTGGCTGTGGAAGTAGTGGCTCCTCACCTATGGGTTTCTCAGCTCCGATATTGTGGGTGAACGAGCTAGTGCAGACTCTCTTAGACAAATCCATCCATATCTCAGGGAGCGTGGCTCACCACAGACGCAAGAAGCCGCTATGAGGGCCTTGTAAATCTTAACCCCAGCTAATTTGACCTAACAAAGTGAGGCTGTTGGGTTGTAGCTTTTCATGACAATAGTGAGGTCGCACGCGATTTATCATCGAAATTGGCAAGTAGTCGCTGTCCTTTGGAGAATATTGAAAAAATAAAAATACTACTACCGAGTCACTACACCCGACAGAGGCGATCTATCCTTGAATAAGAGTTATAGTACCACTATGAGTCATGTCATTGGGTCTGGTGGGAGGTGATGCGACGGCAAATCATCATGTTACCGAATGTAATTATTTAGGTGAAGATCCTCATTGGTGTGCCTCTTACTTTACATAATGATAAATAGTAGACAGGAGGGATATCAACAGATGTGAGACAATTTCCGGGTAGGTGAGAGTATTCAGAGCTGGACTTGAAACAGCCCGACCAGCAATGCCACGGCCCCCGAGCCCCATTTACATCATTCTCGTCGGTGATGACAAGTTGGAAAATAGTGATGTAGCTTGCTTCGTATCTTAAGTCTACGGTGTCGGCAAATGTCGCAGCCATAGCTACAATCAATGCGATTGTCTTGATGGTCGAGGTTTTCATTTTCAACTCAGTGACGGTTGAAAAGCCAAAGAAGAGATTATTGATCGGTATTGGGATTAAACCACAATCGAAAATAAACAAACTGATACTTTTATCTCTAATGATGGTAAGCTGGCAATCGTAAATATATATTTCACTGGTCCTAAATAACCAGTAACACGACTGCTTCCTGTGCATGCCTCAAGTACAGCGTCAACAATAACCTCCAATAGCTCCATGGATCAATGTATTTAATATCTGCACCATTGTAATGGATAACATGCCGAGAATAGAGAGGCATAACTCTTGAACCGGCAACGTTGACACAGAATACTTAGTCAAAAGGTTGCATGAGGCCAGGGGCAGGGCTCAGAGCAAATCAACAGGAAAAACACAGCCGTAACACAACCGCTGTGTAACAATACAGGGCGCCTAGATTGTGCATTTATTGTGCCACCGGGAATAAGATGAGTGCGAGACCCCCATGTCTTTATCCAGCGTTCATAATTCCACGGTCAATACTCTGTTTGGGTCGTGCTAGGTCTGAATAATGAGCTCGAACTGCTGTCACG